>NC_088400.1:38461729-38521729 GCF_034236695.1 Oncorhynchus nerka
CACACACACACACACACACAGGCACACAGGCAGCTTCTCTTCTGTCATTATATGTTGCCCGAGAAGACTAAATAAACCCTTGCTCACCAGAATGATTTCATAAATGATTTCATAAATGCTTAAATCTAGTTGATATCGGTACCGTTTTCTCTGTCATCTCTGCTTCTTTTCTCAGAGCCATGACATTTAGGGAGAAAATGCAATAAACGGGAAAGATCTTCTGTACAAAATGTCCAAATGACATTCGTTCGACAGGTTGTAGGGAAATAGAAAGCTGTGAAAACGACTCCACGTGTTTCTAATAAGATTTCAGTTTGGCTCGGATGCATATAGTATCAGGTTGAAATAGTATCAGCTTTGATGATACTGATAAAGACAGCACCTCTACAGAATAACGGAGTATTCACAATCTCCCCAGATGCTGAAAGAAATGAAGAATACTTCCCCACTCCTGTTCCCCAGTCAAAATGTACATTTGGTGTATCATGCTACACCATGAAAAGTGTCGTTCTGCAGGAGTTAATATTAAGGCTGTGTGAGAGGTTATAGACCTACAGTCATGGTCCCGATTTCACTTTCCATTCAACCCACCAGAACACTAGATTACACTCACTGGACACACATTTGTTGAATCAACACTGCTTGAACCAACGTAGAATAGATGTTGAATTGACAACGTCATCTTGGGACTGTGGAGTTTTGTATTCTTATTTTCAACTCTCCATTTCGCAGCTTTTCTCTTTGGGCCCGATTCCGACTTTGGAATTTATGCCTTTCCTGCACACTTCTCAGTTCTTTGTATTCTGACTTATCTTATGAAGGTGCATGATGGGCTTTGCAGACCTGATTCCCTTGCGAGTGCTGAATAAATGTAATTCAACCGCTGGAAAGCCTCCCACTTGCTGGTCTACAGATTTTGTCATAGTTTTCATTCAACCGGATTTCCAGTGCATTGATCTTAAACCATCCCTTTAAATACTGTGTACCTTTAATAAGTTTGTTTACAGACGTTTGTTTACAGACTAGAAGACATAGAGAGAACTAGGGATAAAATAGGGATAAATGAACAAAAGCCATCTAAATATATGCATATTCGTCTCCGTTTCAGCACCAACTGGTAGATTTTAAAATACTCTGATCTTGTAGATCATTTCAGGTATGTATGATTCATTTAAAAAACTGTTTTGGAGAGCCTTTACACACAAATGATATTGATGAATCAAAAATACATTCTGAAAATTGCCACATTCCGTCCTTTAACCCATGGAAATGTTGGAAAAAAGTAAAAAAATAAAAAATAAGGATAATATGAAGAATAGTGTACAATAGTAGGCTATACCCTCTATTGCCTGCAGTAACCATGGAACTGTGTGAAGACACAGCCAAATACTGAGCCATGTGTTCAAACTGTTACGACTTGGTCTGTGCTCAGCTCCATAACGATTTAATTAGCCAACCTGTATTTTCAACTGTTACTAATGATCCTCAGCAACAACTACATGGCCGGGACGACTTTAACAGTGGAAGCAAACGAAGGTAAACTAAAACATGTAATTCAATGTAATGACAATGCAGGCTATACCAACTGAAGGGAATTAGCAGTACATTGACAGTTAAATATGTGTTGTTATTAGGCCTACTGAATATCCATACTTATAGTGACTACTATTTAAAGTAATAGAAAGAGGAAACGGAAGGCAGGGGAAACCTATAATTAAGACCTTTGAGAGTTCCCATCCTGCAAGTTAAAAGGCTGTACAATTTAAATTCTGCATAATGGCACAGCACTTAATAAATGTCACACCCTGATCTGTTTCACCTGTCTCTGTGCTTGTCTCCACCACCTCCAGGTGTCGCCCATCTTCCCCATTACCCCCTGTGAAGAACCGCTACCCGCTACCTCTCATCTCCTCTGCCTTAAAGCCGATCCAGGGGGACACTGTGTTCTCCAAGCTGGACCTATGGAACACCTACCACCTGGTGCGGATACGGGAAGGGGATGAGTGGAAGACTGCCTTCAACACGGCCAGCGTCCACAACAAGTATCTGGTCATGCCATTTGGCCTCACCAACGCCCCTGCTGTGTTCCAGGCTCGGGTTAATGATGTTCTCCATGACATGTTGAACCGGTTTATCTTCATCTACCTCGATGACATCCTCGTCTTCTCCTGCTCCACCCAAGATCACGTGCTCCACGTCCGACAGGTTCTCCAATGCCTCCTGGAGAACCAGCTTTTTGTAAAAGCAGAGAAGTGCAAATTCCATCCCTCCACCACCCCCTTTCTGGGTCACATCATCGCTGCAGGGAGTGTACAGATGGATCCCGGGAAGATGAGAGCGGTGGGGGATTGACCCCAGCCTACATCCAGAGTACAGCTGCAGCAGTTCCTGGGTTTCAGCAACTTTTATCGCCACTTTATCTAGGACTACATCACCCTGGCTTCCCCCCTGTCTGCATTCACCTCTCCCAAGGCTCCGTTCACATGGTCCCCAGCTGCTGACCAGGCATTCTGGGACCTCAAACATCTCTTCACCACAGCTCCCATCTTGGTTCATCCTGACCCGTCCCTCTAGTTCGTGGTGGAGGCCAATGCTTTGGATGTCGGAGTGGCGGCTGTCCTGTCCCAACGGTCTGCCTTGGACCTCAAGTTGCATCCCTGCGCCTTCTTCTCCCACCGCCTCAATGCCACAGAGAGGAACTATGATGTGGGGAATCATGAGCTTCTCGCAGTGAAGATGGCGTTGGTGTGGAGGCCCTGGCTGGAGGGGGCAGAGCATCCATTCATTGTGTGGACTGGCCACAGGAACCTGGAATATCTCCAAACCGCCAAGCGCCTCAATTCCTGGCAGGCTAGGGGGGCTCTACTGTTCAACCTCTCCTACTGGCCGGGATCCAAGAATGTCAAACCGGATGCACTGTCACACCATGACTACTACCCTGGAACCTGAGACCATCCTTCCCACCTCGTGCCTGGCGATGGCACTCAGCTGGGGAATAGGGAAGCAGGTTCGGCGGGGTTCCAGATAACTGGATGTTCATGCCTGACTCCTCCAGGCTCGCCTGTCACCCGGGTTCCCATCGGATCCTGGCTTTTGTGCGACAGCGCTTTTGGTGGCCTACCATGGTTCCTGACATCTCTGCATTTGTCACCACACAGGTTGCTCGACCCTACCCATGGTTTCTTCTCGCTTAAAGATGATGTAATTATGATGGATTTAAGTCAAGTATCTGTAGACACACCTCCATTTCTTAGGTGTGTCAAATATTATACAATTTTAAATGTAACCTTTATTTAACTAGGCAAGACAGTGAAGAACGAATTCTTATTTACAATGACTGCCTATTGGGGACCAGTGGGTTAACTGCCTTGTTCAGTGGTAGAACAACAGGTTTTATCTTGTTAGCTCGGGGATTCGATCGGGCAACTTTTCGGTTATTTGCCCAATGCTCTAACCACCAGGCTACCTGCCGCCCCGAATAGCAGGTGAACAGCATGATATTCTCATACTTAAGTTCAAGGTCAGAATACACAGTGAGAGAAAAGTGCATAAAAAAATGAAATAACGTTCCATTTACCCACACTTAACTCACTCACCTAAACTCAGACATGGACCTTTTTGCCTCAGTGGATCCTCCGTGGACGAACCGTAATTGTTTCTGCCTGTTCCCAAAAGTGTTTGGCACGAGTAAATTTACACACTAATGCCAGACGGCCAAAGTATAATGAAAAAAAAACCTCCATGTAGCCTTTAGATATAAATTGCTCAAGATTGATACATTCATTTAATGTATTGTTTTCTCTTTATTCAACCTGACCTCCACCCACCTGCCCTTCACTGACCTCCACCCACCCGCCCTTCACTGACCTCCACCCACCTGCCCTTCACTGACCTCCACCCACCTGCCCTTCACTGACCTCCACCCACCCGCCCTTCATCCACACAATATTTCATGATCTTAAACCCGCCTGCACCGCGGGTCAACCCCGGCATCACTAGTGTGTGTGTGTGTGTGCGTGCGTGCGTTTGTATGCTTGAGAGAATGAGGGAATTCTCTGAGGGAAAATGATTAATCCCAGCGATATGAGCTGTGTGTTTGTTGTTCACATCCCTTACAGACCCAGGTAGACTCTGAACCATTCCGTATATCAGTCGCTTACCCTGCCTGTTTCATCACACCCAGATCTCTCTTCACACACCTCCACACAATGAGAGAAAGAAAGTGCAACAGAGAGAAAGTGACAGAAAAACAGAGAACGAGAGAGAGATAATGAGTAAAAAGTAGCAATTAATTAAAAGTTGGTAATTGCTGTTGGATGTGAATTAGCACTGAATTAAAATGTGTGCATAACATAATAAATAGAGTTTAAAAAAAGGAGATAAGGTACTGACTTGACTGCATGGAGATTGTTGCTATGAATAGAGCTGGAAGTTGTGGTTTGGTGGATGGCATGCAGTGAGTGAGGCTACCACTAGGGGGTAGTGTGAAACACATGCCTCCTTATGAGGGCTCTGCTGGTCAAGCAGAGCCAGAGTCAGTCAAATTCAGGAGCAGGTTGTATGCATGTGAGAGGCCAGTTCTTAGACAACACCTCAATTGGGATCCCTCTATCCCCATCTTCCCTCTCCCTCTCCCCCTCTCCTATTCTTCCCTTCTCCCCCTCCCTCTCTCCCTCTCTCACTCTTTCCTTCTCTCCCTCTAACCCCACCCCCTCTCCCTCTCTCGCCCTCTCCCCCTCCCCCTCCCTCTCTCCCCTTAACATCCCCTCTCCCCCTCTCCCCTCCCTCTCTCCCTCTCTCCCTCTCTCCCCTTATCATCCCCTGTCCCACTCTCCCTCTCTCCCCTCACCCCCTCTCTCCCCTTATCATCCCCTCTCCCTCTCTCCTTCTCTCCTTCACTCACTCTTTCCTTCTCTCCCTCTACTCCTCTCTCCCTCTCTCCCCCATACCCTCTCTCACGCTCTCCCTCTCTCCACCTCTCCCTCTCTCCTTTACTCTGACCACCATCCAAGTCAGGACTTTTGTTCTTGTCCAGCTCAAGCACATTCTATTAAACTAATCACGGTCTGACTAAGAGACAGTAGAGAGACAGACAGACAGACAGACAGACAGACAGACAGACAGACAGACAGACAGACAGACAGACAGACAGACAGACAGACAGACAGGCAGACAGACAGACAGACAGACAGACAGACAGACAGACAGACAGACAGACAGACAGACAGACAGACAGACAGACAGACAGACAGACAGACAGACAGACAGACAGACAGACAGACAGACAGACAGACAGACAGACAGATAAATACTGAAATGGGAGCACATAGCGAGGAAAAGAGAGCGAGAGCGAGAGAGAGGGACAGAATAAGAGAGAAAGAGAGGGAGAGCAGCATTCCCTGCTTCCCCTGGCCCATAGATCAGAGCTGAGAGCTAGACCGGCACAGAGACAGAGGGAGGGGATACGAGGAGAGGTCATAAATGTTGTATTCTCTTCGTCTTCTGAGAGTTGAAACATTGTTTTGTTTAGTGCTTTTCTTTCCTCTTTTGTTTTCGAGTGGATACGTGAGTGCATCTGTGTGTGTGTGTGAGTGTATGTGTAGCTCTGCGTATGTGTGTATCTGTGTATTTGTGCCCGTGTGTGTGTGCATGTTTTTTGTGTGAAAGCAGCCTTAGGTAAGAGGTTGAGAGAGTATAGGACGCCCACTCTTTGGTAGAAACACAGTGCACCTCAGAACAACAATGCTTCACACGCACACACACACACACACACACACACACACACACACACACACACACACACACACACACACACACACACACACACACACACACACACACACACACACACACACACAGCCTCAGTATAATAGCCTATATCACATGATTCTCTCCTGGAAAATCTCCTTCATTTCACTCAATTTCTCCGTCAGGGTCTCATAAAGTGTCCATGTTGTCCTTACATAACCTGTGTAGCTGTGTTGACAGCAGTTGAGTGTGGTTTGATCTCTTCAGAGCTTGTTTTGTTTGGCATGGCTGTGTCAGGGTTGGATGGCACCAGATGGCCCAGCCTGGGTTTATCAGCAGCTGGCAGAGAAGGGCCGGGCATGGGCTGGCAGGATGGAGGGATGCCGGGTGGTTTAGTATGCCACGCTAGATGCTATGTAGAGACGGGCACAAACACCGTCCAACAGTACTGACCTATGAACCCTAGTGACCCGTGAGGACGGAGGCGGAAGGCATCGGCTGTGTGCTTTTGTCTCTGTGTTGAGAGAAATATCTCTCAATCATCATCCCTTTTTTCCCACTTGTCAGAAATTAAATGAAATAATAATTTCCCTCAATAACCATTTGAAAGTGATTTCACTTCTCTCATTAAATCGGATCGATCCCGACTTTCTTTCTTTGAGTGAACTTGTAGGGACTTTAAGTGCACCTAACCTGATGGTGGTAGTGGGTGGTGAGTAGTGTGTAGTGTGTGGGAGTCAGTAGATTCAGTGGGAGCAGATGGATGGTGCTAACTGTGGTGAAGTAGGTGAGAAACACACTTTGTCAACCTCTGTGTCACAAGCATGCTATTTATGACCGGCTCAGCTCAGTTCAATCCTATGGCCTTAACGCATTTCATTTCACACAAACACCAATTAGCTGCTAATAGAAGAGAAAATAGATGGAATCTGAAACTCTCTCTCTCTCTCTCTCACACACACACACACACACACACACACACACACACACACACACACACACACACACACACACTTAGTGGTCTGGGAAGATGTTAACATGCTCCCTTGTGTATTTCTGGTATGTTGTGGACAATGAGGGTAGAGCATCGTGAAATATTAATACACAGTATTGTATTCAGGTTCCTGACAGCGACCGATTGTCTGCCTAATGTGGATGTGCGTGTGTTTGCATGGACATTGGTGTGTATTCCGCATAGCATCTCTATGGTATTCAGCCTCACCCCAGGTTTTTATTCTTTCTCTTCAGAGGTTCAATGGAGATTCCGAGAAGTACGTGGCGGCAAGACGGATGTGGTTCAATATGATGGAGTAAGCTGATAACGTTGGAGGAAACAGTGTGTGTGTGTGTCTCCGTGTGTCTCTGTGTGTGTGTGTGTCTCTCTGTGTGTGTGTGTGTGTCTCTCTCTGTGTGTGTGTGTGTCTCTGTGTGTGTGTGTGTGTGTGTGTGTGTGTGTGTGTGTGTGTGTGTGTGTGTGTGTGTGTGTGTGTGTGTGTGTGTGTGTGTGTGTGTGTGTGTGTGTGTGTGTGTGCACGCTTATTAGACATATTTGCCCTGAGACTGTGGGATAGAGATGAGTATGATCATTTATCCAGTACAAATGATCCTCCATTTATAGATTTTAATGAAATCATAATTGCCAGCTTAATACACTTCTCAAGTTTTATAAAGACATAAGTAATAGGCAAGAGACATGGAATTATTTTATTCGCATATTTATTACTCCGATTTGACTCCTCTGCAGTAAAATGTAAAATTAGATCCATGTTGAAAATGATCTAACAAATGATTCCCTGTAAATCACCTAATTAAATAGAGCTATCTCTTGGGTTCATTTGGGGGTGCTGACAAAAATGATTTAACACCTTTAATAAAACAAAGATATTAAATTGAAAGACGTGTATTGACCAATGGGAATTTATCATGGATGTGTCGATGACTTGGGGACTAACTTACAATCACCGGTAGTTTCGTACTTTCCTCAGAAATACCTAATCACATCAAATTTAGTGAAAGGAATTGGGAAAGAAGTATTCTGAACACGAATCACTTGGGCCCCATATTGAGTAGAGTTGGAAATCTTGGTAACACTTTCTCTGAAGTAGATGCATATAATGCTTTATAACATTTTATGGATAAAAACAAAGGTTAAGGAAATGTTAACAGTACTTTTAAATTCTTTCCTGTCTTCTGTACAGTTCTGAAGACCCCTATGTGATGTATTTTTTACAAGGGGACTCACTTCCCATCTTAATCCTCCAAACAACATACTGTCCAATCCACTTTCTCTTCCCTTTTCTAGAAGTCCATAGGTCACACATCACCTGCATGGTAATTCATTCTAGTCCAACCAATTAGAAGATGAACAGCAACAATCAGACACAGTGGCTTTCAATGTACAGTATTGAACCTAGTGAATAGCCAACCAGCTCTCACAGTCTCACGTCAGAATAGGATGTTCATCCATGTGTCTCAAACGTCACGTTTCAAAGTGTCTCAGGTTACGTTTAGGCATGAACCACGAAATCGGAAGGTTAGACGCGAACTCAGAATGGTTAAGGCAAGGGTTAAGGTTTGGGATAGGCTTCAAAAACAAAAATCTCAAAAACAACGGAACTTGCCAACTTTTGGAATCAGAGACAGGCGCTTACGCCAATCCGCCGTCCCCGTCCACAACACCCTAGCAAAACCGCTCGCTGTTGCCGGTTTCCACATCAATTCCCGGCGTCCTCGGGCACGGATGGTTCATTGAATACTGACTTGTATCACGGCTGACGTGGCTGTGAATAGCCTTCATGTATGTATCCTGGTGAATGGGCACATCCCAACAACACAGCTATACATACCGTACGAGGCACATTTAGGGGTCTTCCCTTCTCCCAGTCAGCAGCTGTACTTTAGTAACAGTCCTCTCGGATGTTGCTGGTAGAGCCACCAGACAAGAGCACAGTATAAAGAGCCCTGCAAAGAGAGAGATTCATTTGAAACAGACCATTTATACCATTTAGACACAGATGAATAATACATGAAAGTAAAGACCGCACTAGCACTGTGTTCAGTGTCAAAGGGCCATGGCTGTGTAATGCATAAACAACAGAGAAAAAGCCTTAGAGCAAGGCATACGTGATCAAACTGGTGGAGAGTAGAACATGTACAGAGAGAGAGAGAGAGAGAGAGAGAGAGAGAGAGAGAGAGAGAGAGAGGGGGGAGAGAGAAAGAGAGAGAGAAATTAAGACAGAGAAAAAGAGAAAAAGAGAAAAAGAGAAGGAGAGCGAGAGCGAGAGAGAGAGAGATGGATGGAGGGAGGGAGGGAGATAGAGAGAGAGAGATAGAACGTGAGAGAAAGAAAGTGAGGGAGATAACATTTAAGAAAAGTCCTCTGAACCCCTGTCTTTGATGCTAACCTCACATTCCACTGAACCACTCTCATTTGTGGAGAGAAAATCTGAAGCATAGCCGGGTGGGTTATTTTTTCTTACAAAGTGGAGATTGCATGATGTGGTGGCTTATTGACTAGGATTTATATCAGTCCTTTACTTATCCAATCTGACCACTATACACACACACCGTTTTTGAAACTGTACTGTTGGTTTGGGGCTCCTAAGTAAGCATTTCACTGTAAGGTGAAACACCTGTTGTATTCGGCGCATGTGACTAATACATATGTGATTTGATGTGATAACTCCCATTCACATGGTCAACACATACATATTCATATACAATACACTCTGCATGTACAGTATGTACTAATGAATACAGTACATTCTGCATGTACAGTATGTATGTACTTATGAATACAGTACACACTGCATGTACAGTATATACTAATGAATACAGTACACACTGCATGTGTAGTACGTACTAATGACTACAGTACACACTCTATGTACAGTATGTACTGATGACTACAGTACACACTGCATGTACAGTATGCACTGATGACTACAGTACACACTGCATGTACAGTATGTACTGATGACTACAGTACACACTGCATGTACAGTATGTACTGATGAATAAAGTACACACTGCATGTATAGTATGTCCTGATGACTACAGTACACACTGCATGTACAGTATGTACTGATGACTACAGTACACACTCTATGTAGAGTATGTACTGATGACTACAGTACACAGTACATGTACAGTATGCACTGAGGACTACAGTACACACTGCATGTACAGTATGTACTGATGACTATAGTACACACTGCATGTACAGTATGCACTGATGACTAAAGTACACACTGCATGTACAGTATGTACTGATGACTACAGTACACACTGCATGTATAGTATGTCCTGATGTCTACAGTACACACTGCATGTACAGTATGTACTGATGACTACAGTACACACTGCATGTACAGTATATCCTGATGACTACAGTACACACTATGTACAGTATGTACTGATGACTACAGTACATACCGCATGTATAGTATGTACTGATGACTACAGTACACACTATGTACAGTATACACTGATGACTACAGTCCACACTATGTACAGTATGTACCGATGACTACAGTACACACTATGTACAGTATGCACTGATGACTACAGTACAATATACACATGTGCGTAGAAATCGTTCTGAGAGAACATGGCAGGAACGCTCTGCTAATGTGTATAGCAATGTTATTTAAAACACCTATAACAAGAAGCAGGGAATATTCCCTCAGTACTGGAACATTCCCTCATGACAGGAACGCTCTGCTTCTGTTTTCCAAAACACCCAAACAACACGCAGGGAACGTTCCCATGAGACTCTCATGAAGTCACACTGTTGTAGATTTGTTCCATAGTTTCTAGATCTTGTAATTTTTTGTTGTTCAAATATAACAAAAAGCGTTCTTCTGACACGCTACTGCATTTTTCGGAGCTAGTAACATCTTCATTTCGCTGCACCCGCTGTACCATCTGCTAAACTGTGGACGACCAATACATTCTGATTTGATTTATGACCTAATAGTACTAAATGTTCCCTGAGGCTACTTCAGCAGTGAAATGTTGGCGCAATAATTAGCTCTTCTAAGAGAACATTCTTGGAGTGTTCAGTCAACGTTGATAACGATATTACTATTTAACCTGTAACAACAAAGACACATTCCGACGAGACTCTTATATTGTCGTTCTGTAAGGTTACGACATGGCGATCTGTTCGCGTTCCACAAACATACGTCAACGACAATGGAAGTAGTTCTGAAAACATTTTGCAGTGTTCTGCTAATATTCACGTGTCACGTAACATTACTAAATGAAGTTGCCAAACTTTTAAAAGCAAATGGCATTTCAATGTTCTAACGTCACAATGTTTTGTTAGGGTGTTGTCCCACAATCCTTGTAGCTTTTTTAAAGAAAGGTTATGAAGTGGATTTGAACCTGCCATCTTAAAGCCCTGTACTATGTCTGCTGCGCCACCAGGATCCTAATGTTTCTAGTAGATTTCCCTTTGTACTGACATCCTTGAATTATTATTCCAACTATGGCTATACATTTAGTGTACAACACATTATGAACACCTGCTCTTTCCATGACAGACCGACCAGGTGAAACCAGGTGAAATCTATGATCACTTGTTTATGTCACCTGTCAGATCCACTGCAGTCAGTGTAGATCAGGGATGGGCAACTGGCGGCCCGCGGGCCACTTTCACAAAAACGGAACTCAATCGAGGTCTCAACTTACTGTTGAGAGTTAGAACAATAGAATGCACAAGGTGCAATTTCAAAATGTGGCTGTGCATCAGCAGTCACTCAGTTAGCCCATGTCAGCATTTTTTAAATTATTGGTAAATTCGAATTACCGACCGGGCTGGGGCCCATTCGATCATCAGCTATCATATTAAAAACATTTGCCTCCATACTGACAAAAATATTTAGAATTGCATGAAATTAGCTATAAAACTGCAAATTGTTCTCTCAACCCCATGGCAAAATGAATATAATTGCATGAAATTAGTTATACAATTGCAAAATCTTCTCTTCTCTACAGATCCTTGCTACATGGGGCCATGCATTATCATGCTGAAACATGAGGTGATGGCGCCGGATGAATGGTACGAAAATGGCCCTCAGGATCTCGTCACGGTATCTCTGCGCATTCAAATTGCCATCAATAAAATGCAATTGTGTTCGTTGTCCGTAGCTTATGTCTGCCCATACCATAACCCCACCTCCACCATGGGGCACTCGTTGACATAAGCAAACCGCTCGCCCACAAAACACCATACACGTGGTCTACGGTTGTGAGGACTGCTGGATGTTATTATCTAAATTATCTAAAACGACATTGGAGGTGGCTTATGGTAGAAAAATGTATATTCAATTCTCTGGCAACAGCTCTCACATTTCTGCAGTAAGATTGCCAATTGCACGCTCCCTCAAAACTTGAGACACCTGTGGCATTGTGTTGTGTGATAAAACTGCACATTTTCTTGACCTGTGTAATGATCATGCTGTTTAATCAGCTTATTGATAGGCCACACCTGTCAGGTGGATTATCATTTCTGGGATCTTTTATTTCAGCTCATGAAACATGGGACCAACACTTTACTAGTTGGGTTCATATTTTTGTTCGGGGTATATTTTGCAGTTGCTTAGTGGTAGTTGAACTCAATTCAAATCTGTGGAATTTTTTCAATAGTTAATTACTGTTTTTCCATGTAGTGGTGTAGATAACTAAAAACTAGGCTATTTTTTTTACTTTTATGGCATCAGACCTGCCTAATTCTCACTTGAAACATGTTTTCTGTGTTTAATAGGCTAAATTACACATTCTGTTCATGCAAGTTTCTAGTCAATGATATTTCAGATTTACATTTGATAATTTTTCACAAAGCAGTTTGGATTTGGTGAACTACTATTTCAAAGTAACTTTAGTAAAGAAAAATATATTTTTCTTCAGGGTAGCTTTAGTGTACAGTACACACTGCATGTACAGTATGTGAAGTAATTGGTACCTTGGTAAACTATATTTTCAGAATAGCTTCCCCAAATCGAGGAACGGGGTGCCATTTGGGACCCATCCCCAGTGTACACAGAGTACCGTCTCACCAAGGAAGCGAGAACCCTGATTTTATGGTTTAAAGAAATTATGGTAAAGAGGTGGCAAACAAGGCAGGCTGCTCAGCTGATTGGTTGACATACTATAAATAGAGACATGTTGTGACTAAACATAACAAAAAGAAGAAGAAATGAGAAATGATATTACATAATAAATATAAATGACATAAAACACAATCTCAAAAGACTTTGACGTTATATCATCTCATGGGCAGAGAGCCCAATTCATCACAATCATTCATTGAAGTTGATGGATCATTCCTAACAGAACCTTTCAATATTGCCAGTCATTTCAATGACTATTTCACTAGTAAAGTGGGAAAACTCAGAAGAAAAGTGAAATGACAACATTGAGCAGTGAACCGTTATATATTTGGCATAAAATAACTAGTAATGGAAGAGAAGGATTTCTGTTTTGAATTTGGTCAAGTTAAGCACGTTTCGCACACAACTAGTATTACTATAGAACTTCGGTTATGTTTGTTTTTCCAGCGGACGATTCGGACGGGATTAGTTTAACTAAGCTGGCCCTGTATTTTTTTTCTCATTGAAAATGAACCATTATGACAGAAGTCTGGAGACTCTTCTAGGTGTGAAGATATTTCAAATGTCTAGAGCCTAATATTGTCCTAATGGCCATCAGTTCAGAGAAAGTCCAAATGTACATGTACATGCAGAGTGCACTAACTCATATCAATAAGTTCCATGAACTGTAACCTACGTAGACATTTAATTACCTGACGGATTTATCAATTCATTGGCACAATGTCGTCCACTTGGCACTAGGAGAGTTGATGTGTGACAAAACAAATCATTCATCTGTGGGCTTCGTGCAAAGCAATTTGTTTTAAGCATCAATTTGTTCCAATGTTTTTACCCAAACTGGGTGCAGAACCAGATCAACTCTGTAATATCCCTAAAAACACAGGGATGACGATTCACATGGGATAAGTATTATCAGAGGACCTGGGAGTTTGCAGGAAAAACAGTAGGTTTTTTAGGGCTTGGATAATAACCTTCCTGCCAGATAAAAATGACTGACATGGCACATTCAGACAGGACAAAAAGTACAGATGGTGTGGTTGGTGCTCATGCACATACTTAAATTACCTGATCTCCCCCAGTAAAATGTATCCTGTCCGAATAGGGCTTTAGTGTGGGAGAGGTGGAACAGCTATTGATATCCATCAATAATGATAAGCTACTAGGTATAGAAAAGCTTGATGGGAAACTATTGAGAATGGTAGCAGACTGTATTGCCACCCCTATTTGTTAAATCTTTAACCAAAGCCCAAAGCAGTGTGTCCACAGGCGTGGAAGGAAGCTAAACTAATTACACTGCCTAAAAATAGTAAAACACCATTTGCTAGCTTTAACAGCAGCCCAATCAGTTTGCTGCCTGTTCTTAGTGAACTGATGGAGAGGATTGTGTTTGACCAAATACAATACTATTTTTCAGAGAACAAGTTAACTACTGGCTTCCAGCATGCATATAGATAAGGGCACTCAACTGATACTGCTCGGACAGATGACCAATGATTTTTTAAATGTTTTATAAATGGATAAGATGAGAGTTGGGGCTGTATTGTTTGATTTCAGTGCAGCCTTTGATGTTATTGAAATTATAAATTGTTATTGAAAAAACTCACTTGCTATGGGTCTAACCGACACATGGTTAGAGAGTTATTTATCCAATAGAACCCAGAGAGTGTTCAATGGAAAGTTCTCCAACATCAGATATGTACAGTGTGGTATCCCTCAAGGCAGTTGCCTTGGGCAGTTACTTTTCTCTAATTTTACAGATGATTTGCCACTGGTCTTACATGAAGCTAGAATGACTATGTATGCAGATGATTCCACACTCTAAATGCCAGAACCCAAAGCCAGAGAGCTCACTGAAATTCTAAATAAGGAGTTACAGTCAGTATCAGAATGTGTGATTAATAATAAACTGGTCTTAAATACATCTACATCTAAAAGCATTGTATTTGGTTGAAAACATTCTCTAAGACCTAAACCTCAACTGGAGTTGTACATAAAGGGCGTGACCATTGAGCGAGTTGCAAGTTGTTTATATAATGTTTTTGCTGTGTTGTTTGTATTTCGTTGTATTTTACATTTGTGTAACTGTCCTCGTCTATTAGTGTATTAGTGTGTTGTTACTTGTCATGTTGGTGTTTTTTTGTGGACCCCTGGAATAGTCGCTGTTGCTTCGGCAAAAGCTAATGGGTATCTAAATAAACAAGTAAATGTTAATCCATCCCTAAAATTGTGGTTGACTGCTCCAGTATGTAGCCCCGACAGGACGGTGACCCAGTGTCACACCCTGATCAGTTTCACCTGTCCTCGTTATTGTCTCCACCCCCTCCAGGTGTTGCTTGTTTCCACAGTGTATTTATCCCTGTGTTTCCTGTCTCTCTGTGTCAGTTCGTCGTGTATGTTTCCAAGTCAACCAGTGGTTTTCCCGTTCGCCTGCTTTTTGCATTCTCCTTTTTCTAGTCCATCTGGTTTTGACCCTTGCCTGTTTCTGGACTCTGCCTGACCATTCTGCCTGCCTTGACCACAAGCCTGCCTGCCACTCTGTACCTCCTGGACTCTGATCTGGTTTTGACCTTTTTGCCTGTCCATGACCATTCTCGTGCCTACCCCTTGGGATTAATACCCACTGAATATACTCTCCTGCAACCCGCATCACCCAATGTGGTACGGATCTGCTTTTTCTATACTTTAGAACCGGAACCCTCATCAGAAGCTAGCCAGCTAACTAGCTACTAGCTAGCGGTCTTCAAAGCTAACTAGGACACCAGCGCGACATCAACCCAGAGCATATCAGACTGCTTTTTCTCTACCACATCTCCGGATTCCTACCGCAAGCTCTGAACCTTTACACCGGATCATCGCAACTAGCTAGCTGCAATCCGAGTGGCTACTCCTGTCTAACGTCTCTGTCCCAGAGCAAGCACCAGTTAGCCTTGAGCTAGCCTCGAGCTAAGCCCATCTCCCGACTAGCCGAAGAGGTCCAACAATACCTATTTTGCCAATTGGCCTGGACCCTCTACTGCCGACACGGAGCCCCGCCGATCCATCACGACTGGTCCGCCGACATAATCGTCCGAGGTGGTTTCAACAGGCTTTTCCGTTGCGACATCGCCAAAGATCCATCTGCTGGCCAAGGCCCGCGAGCTTTCTGAATCGCTGTGTCTCCAGCTCACCTAGCGTACTAGAGCACCTGTAGCATACTCCTGGGCTACAATTACCCGGGCCCACGACCGGTCTGTCGATGTCACCGCATGAAGAGGAATAAACAGACTCACCCCATCGCGACGTCCCCCAAAGGTTAACTCTCTAGCCCTCGCTATCTCCCTGCTTGCTAATTCGGCCTGCTAACGGCTAGCTTGTCAAGGTCCGGTCCGCTAACTGCTACCTTGTCTAGCCCGGGCCTACGAACTGTTAGCTTGTTAGCACAGGCCTGCTAACCGTCTGAACCACCGCGTCCCAATCACTCTCTGAACCCATTTACTTTCTATCTCTTTTTGATTTTTAATTTGTTTATACCTTCAGGAAACCTGCCTCACCCAATGTGATACGGAATCGCTATTACTTTTAATTTAAATTTTATTTTTATGACACACTCAAGAACCTCCAGACGCTAACCAGCTAACTAGCTACAAGCTATTTAGTCATTGTTAGTTTTTTTTTAAACCTGGATAACACTCGCCAGCCCAGCTTCCCTGCCCATCCACCGCTGCCCCCTGGACACTGATCTCTTGGCTACATAGCTGACGCACGCTGGACTGTCCATTAATCACGGTACTCCATTCTGCTTGTTTGTTTTACCTGTCGGCCCCGTTGCCTAGTCAACGCCATTTTACCTGATGTTTGTTGTGCTAGCTGATTAGCCTCGCCTACTGTTTTTAGCTAGCTTTCCAAATTCAACACCTGTGATTACTGTATGCCTCGCTGTATGTCTCTCTCAAATGTCAATATGCCTTGTATACTGTTGTTCAGGTTAGTTATCATTGTTTTAGTTCACAATGGCGCCCCTAGATCCACTCTGCATACCCCTGTTACCTCCTTTGTCCCACCTCCCACACATGCGGTGACCTCACCCATTACAACCAGCATGTCCAGAGATACAACCTCTCTCATCATCACCCAGTGCCTGGGCTTACCTCCGCTGTACCCGCACCCCACCATACCCCTGTCTGCGCATTATGCCCTGAATATATTCTACCATGCCCAGAAACCTGCTCCTCTTATCCTCTGCCCCCAACGCTCTAGGCGACCAGTTTTGATAGCCTTTAGCCGCACCCTCATACTACTCCTTCTCTGTTCCGCGGGTGATGTGGAGGTAAACCCAGGCCCTGCATGTCCCCAGGTACCCTCATTTGTTGACTTCTGTGATCGAAAAAGCCTTGGTTTTATGCATGTCAACATCAGAAGCCTCCTCCCTAAGTTTGTTTTACTCACTGCTTTAGCACACTCTGCTAACCCTGAGGTCCTTGCCGTGTCTGAATCCTGGCTCAGGAAGGCCACCAAAAATTCAGAGATTTCCATACCCAACTATAACATCTTCCGTCAAGATAGAACTGCCAAAGGGGACGGAGTTGCAGTCTACTGCAGAGATAGCCTGCAAAGTAATGTCATACTTTCCAGGTCCATACCCAAACAGTTCGAACTACTAATTTTTAAAATTACTCTCTCCAGAAATAAGTCTCTCACTGTTGCCGCCTGCTACCGACCACCCTCAGCTCCCAGCTGTGCCCTGGACACCATTTGTGAATTGATCGCCCCCCATCTAGCTTCAGAGTTTGTTCTGTTAGGTGACCTAAACTGGGATATGCTTAACACCCCGGCAGTCCTACAATGTAAGCTAGATGCCCTCAATCTCACTCAAATCATCAAGGAACCCACCAGGTACAACCCTAACTTTGTAAACAAGGGCACCCTCATAGACGTCATCCTGACCAACTGGCCCTCCAAATACACCTCCGCTGTCTTCAACCAGGATCTCAGCGATCACTGCCTCATTGCCTGTATCCGCCACGGAGCCGCAGTCAAACGACCACCCCTCATCACTGTCAAACGCTCCCTGAAACACTTCTGTGAGCAGGCCTTTCTAATCGACCTGGCCTTGCAGAACCAAGAACAGATACAGCCCTTGGTTCACTCCAGACCTGACTGCCCTCGACCAGCACAAAAACATCCTGTGGCGGACTGCAATAGCATTGAATAGCCCCCGTGATATGCAACTGTTCAGGGAAGTCAGGAACCAATACACGCAGTCAGTCAGGAAAGCTAAGGCCAGCTTCTTCAGGCAGAAGTTTGCATCCTGTAGCTCCAACTCCAAAAAGTTCTGGGACACTGTGAAGTCCATGGAGAACAAGAGCACCTCCTCCCAGCTGCCCACTGCACTGAGGCTAGGTAACACGGTCTCCACCGATAAATCCATGATTATCGAAAACTTCAATAAGCACTTCTCAACGGCTGGCCATGCCTTCCGCCTGGCTACTCCAACCTCGGCCAACAGCTCCGCCCCCCGCAGCTCCTCGCCCAAGCCTCTCCAGGTTCTCTTTACCCAAATCCAGATAGCAGATGTTCTGAAAGAGCTGCAAAACCTGGACCCGTACAAATCAGCTGGGCTTGACAATCTGGACCCTCTATTTCTGAAACTATCTGCCGCCATTGTCGCAACCCCTATTACCAGCCTGTTCAACCTCTCTTTCATATCGTCTGAGATCCCCAAGGATTGGAAAGCTGCCGCAGTCATCCCCCTCTTCAAAGGGGGAGACACCCTGGACCCCAACTGCTATAGACCTATATCCATCCTGCCCTGCCTATCTAAGGTCTTCGAAAGCCAAGTCAACAAACAGATCAAATCAAATCAAATCAAATTTTATTTGTCACATACACATGGTTAGCAGATGTTAATGCGAGTGTAGCGAAATGCTTGTGCTTCTAGTTCCGACAATGCAGTGATAACCAACAAGTAATCTAACTAACAATTCCAAAACTACTGTCTTATACACAGTGTAAGGGGATAAGGAATATGTACATAAGGATATATGAATGAGTGATGGTACAGAGCAGCATACAGTAGATGGTATCGAGTACAGTATATACATATGAGATGAGTATGTAGACAAAGTAAACAAAGTGGCATAGTTAAAGTGGCTAGTGACATAAGGATGCAGTCGATGATCTAGAGTACAGTATATACGTATGCATATGAGATGAATAATGTAGGGTAAGTAACATTATATAAGGTAGCATTGTTTAAAGTGGCTAGTGATATATTTACATCATTTCCCATCAATTCCCATTATTAAAGTGGCTGGAGTTGGGTCAGTGTCAATGACAGTGTGTTGGCAGCAGCCACTCAATGTTAGTGGTGGCTGTTTAACAGTCTGATGGCCTTGAGATAGAAGCTGTTTTTCAGTCTCTCGGTCCCAGCTTTGATGCACCTGTACTGACCTCGCCTTCTGGATGATAGCGGGGTGAACAGGCAGTGGTTCGGGTGGTTGATGTCCTTGATGATCTTTATGGCCTTCCTGTAACATCGGGTGGTGTAGGTGTCCTGGAGGGCAGGTAGTTTGCCCCCGGTGATGCGTTGTGCAGACCTCACTACCCTCTGGAGAGCCTTACGGTTACATTTACATTTTACATTTAAGTCATTTAGCAGACGCTCTTATCCAGAGCGACTTACAAATTGGTGCGTTCACCTTAAGACATCCAGTGGAACAGCCACTTTACAATAGTGCATCTAAATCTTTTAAGGGGGGTGAGAAGGATTACTTTATCCTATCCTAGGTATTCCTGAAAGAGGTGGGGTTTCAGGTGTCTCTGGAAGGTGGTGATTGACTCCGCTGTCCTGGCGTCGTGAGGGAGTTTGTTCCACCATTGGGGGGCGGTTGAGGGCGGAGCAGTTGCCGTACCAGGCGGTGATACAGCCCGCCAGGATGCTCTCGATTGTGCATCTGTAGAAGTTTGTGAGTGCTTTTGGTGACAAGCCGAATTTCTTCAGCCTCCTGTGGTTGAAGAGGCGCTGCTGCGCCTTCTTCACGACGCTGTCAGTGTGAGTGGACCAATTCAGTTTGTCTGTGATGTGTATGCCGAGGAACTTAAAACTTGCTACCCTCTCCACTACTGATCCATCGATGTGGATAGGGGGGTGTTCCCTCCGCTGTTTCCTGAAGTCCACAATCATCTCCTTAGTTTTGTTGACGTTGAGTGTGAGGTTATTTTCCTGACACCACACTCCGAGGGCCCTCAACTCCTCCCTGTATGCCATCTCGTCGTTGTTGGTGATCAAGCCTACCACTGTTGTGTCGTCCGCAAACTTGATGATTGAGTTGGAGGCGTGCGTGGCCACGCAGTCGTGGGTGAACAGGGAGTACAGGAGAGGGCTCAGAACGCACCCTTGTGGGGCCCCCGTGTTGAGGATCAGCGGGGAGGAGATGTTGTTGCCTACCCTCACCACCTGGGGGCGGCCCATCAGGAAGTCCAGTACCCAGTTGCACAGGGCGGGGTCGAGACCCAGGGTCTCGAGCTTGATGACGAGCTTGGAGGGTACTATGGTGTTGAATGCCGAGCTGTAGTCGATGAACAGCATTCTCACATAGGTATTCCTCTTGTCCAGGTGGGTTAGGGCAGTGTGCAGTGTGGTTGAGATTGCATCGTCTGTGGACCTATTTGGGCGGTACGCAAATTGGAGTGGGTCTAGGGTGTCAGGTAGGGTGGAGGTGATATTGTCCTTGACTAGTCTCTCAAAGCACTTCATGATGACGGAAGTGAGTGCTACGGGGCGGTAGTCGTTTAGCTCAGTTACCTTAGCTTTCTTGGGAACAGGAACAATGGTGGCCCTCTTGAAGCATGTGGGAACAGCAGACTGGTATAGGGATTGATTGAATATGTCCGTAAACACACCGGCCAGCTGGTCTGCGCATGCTCTGACGGCGCGGCTGGGGATGCCGTCTGGGCCTGCAGCCTTGCGAGGGTTAACACGTTTAAATGTCTTACTCACCTCGGCTGCAGTGAAGGAGAGACCGCATGTTTTCGTTGCAGGCCGTGTCAGTGGCACTGTATTGTCCTCAAAGCGGGCAAAAAAGTTATTTAGTCTGGCTGGGAGCAAGACATCCTGGTCCGTGACTGGGCTGGGTTTCTTCTTGTAGTCCGTGATTGACTGTAGACCCTGCCACATGCCTCTTGTGTCTGAACCATTGAATTGAGATTCCACTTTGTCTCTGTACTGACGCTTAGCTTGTTTAATAGCCTTGCGGAGGGAATAGCTGCATTGTTTATATTCGGACATGTTACCAGACACCTTGCCCTGATTAAAAGCAGTGGTTCGCGCTTTCAGTTTCACGCGAATGCTGCCATCAATCCACGGTTTCTGGTTTGGGAATGTTTTTATCGTTGCTATGGGAACGACATCTTCGACGCACGTTCTAATGAACTCGCACACCGAATCAGCGTATTCGTCAATATTTCCATCTGACGCAATACGAAACATGTCCCAGTCCACGTGATGGAAGCAGTCTTGGAGTGTGGAGTCAGCTTGGTCTGACCAGCGTTGGACAGACCTCAGCGTGGGAGCCTCTTGTTTTAGTTTCTGCCTGTAGGCAGGGATCAGCAAAATGGAGTCGTGGTCAGCTTTTCCGAAAGGGGGGCGGGTCACTGACCATCTCGAATCCCACCGTACCTTCTCCGCTGTGCAATCTGGTTTCCGAGCCGGTCACGGGTGCACCTCAGCCACACTCAAGGTACTAAACGATATCATAACCGCCATCGATAAAAGACAGTACTGTGCAGCCGTCTTCATCGACCTCGCCAAGGCTTTCGACTCTGTCAATCACCATATTCTTATCGGCAGACTCAATAGCCTCGGTTTTTCGGATGACTGCCTTGCCTGGTTCACCAATTACTTTGCAGACAGAGTTCAGTGTGTCAAATCGGAGGGCATGCTGTCCGGTCCTCTGGCAGTCTCCATGGGGGTGCCACAGGGTTCAATTCTCGGGCCGACTCTTTTCTCTGTATATATCAATGATGTTGCTCTTGCTGCGGGCGATTCCCTGATCCACCTCTACGCAGACGACACCATTCTATATACTTTCGGCCCGTCATTGGACACTGTGCTATCTAACCTCCAAACGAGCTTCAATGCCATACAGCACTCCTTCCGTGGCCTCCAACTGCTCTTAAACGCGAGTAAAACCAAATGCATGCTTTTCAACCGATCGCTGCCTGCACCCGCATGCCCGACTAGCATCACCACCCTGGATGGTTCCGACCTTGAATATGTGGACATCTATAAGTACCTAGGTGTCTGGCTAGACTGCAAACTCTCCTTCCAGACTCACATCAAACATCTCCAATCGAAAATCAAATCAAGAGTCGGCTTTCTATTCCGCAACAAAGCCTCCTTCACTCACGCCGCCAAGCTTACATTTACATTTACATGCTTACCCTAGTAAAACTGACTATCCTACCGATCCTCGACTTCGGCGATGTCATCTACAAAATGGCTTCCAACACTCTACTCAGCAAACTGGATGCAGTCTATCACAGTGCCATCCGTTTTGTCACCAAAGCACCTTATACCACCCACCACTGCGACTTGTATGCTCTAGTCGGCTGGCCCTCGCTACATATTCGTCGCCAGACCCACTGGCTCCAGGTCATCTACAAGTCCATGCTAGGTAAAGCTCCGCCTTATCTCAGTTCACTGGTCACGATGGCAACACCCATCCGTAGCACGCGCTCCAGCAGGTGTATCTCACTGATCATCCCTAAAGCCAACACCTCAATTGGCCGCCTTTCGTTCCAGTACTCTGCTGCCTGTGACTGGAACGAACTGCAAAAATCGCTGAAGTTGGAGACTTTTATCTCCCTCACCAACTTCAAACATCAGCTATCCGAGCAGCTAACCGATCGCTGCAGCTGTGCATAGTCTATTGGTAAATAGCCCACCCATTTTCACCTACCTCATTCCCATACTGTTTTTATACTGTTTTTTTATTTATTTACTTTTCTGCTCTTTTGCACACCAATATCTCTACCTGTACATTACCATCTGATCATTTATCACTCCAGTGTTAATCTGCAAAATTGTATTATTCGCCTACCTCCTCATGCCTTTTGCACACATTGTATATAGACTGCCCATTTTTTTTCTACTGTGTTATTGACTTGTTAATTGTTTACTCCATGTGTAACTCTGTGTTGTCTGTTCACACTGCTATGCTTTATCTTGGCCAGGTCGCAGTTGCAAATGAGAACTTGTTCTCAACTAGCCTACCTGGTTAAATAAAGGTATTCTCAACTAGCCTACCTGGTTAAATAAAGGTGAAATAAATCAAATAAATAATTCAATGTTAAACATGCAGTGGAGGTTTGATTGCCTCCAAAATGAACAGACCTAAATATGCTGTTTTTCCATCTCATTAGAGACCAATAAAATAAAGTAATTCTCAGAGCTAACACGTGGTTAGTTTGTTTTAGTGAGTGGCTGATCGAAAGAGTCTATGTAATGAATGCTTTGTTATTCACTCTGGAATCTCACACTGCATATTTTAATCACCTACATTTTGTTCTACCAATTTTAATTTAATAAAGCAAAGATAATGTGGATGATGAAAGGGAGGCAGCAAAAAGAGCAAGAGAAAGAGAAAGAGAAAGAGAAAGAGAAAGAGAAAGAGGCTATAGTTTTTTTGGGGTTACATCCTCCACACAAAACCACACTGCACAGTGATGTACCTCAGTCTACTGCTGTGTATCTGTGTATCTCTGTGCCCTGCTGTGTACCACTGCATACCGTTCTGCCCAACATGGTTCCAGGAAACTCTTCTAATGAGTTGAATAATTGATCATCAGAGTCTCCCTTCTGTCTGTTTCATCTCTCTCTCTCTCTCTCTCTTTCTCTCTCTCTCTCTCTCTCTCTCTCTCTCTCTCTCTCTCCTTCTCACTCGCTCCTGAATCTCTCCTCCCTTACCCTATCTGATTACCTAGCTTCTCAAACTCACACCCTTCCACAGAATGGCATTATGTGCTGAGTAGTATTCTGTATCCCTCACATGTAAATACTCACCTGTAGACTTTAGCTGTAGATAATAAAAACACGGGTTGCGATCCATTCTATCCCAATTGCAACAAATTGAGAGATTGAACTGCATTCCAAAGGAGAAACCAATTCATGTCCAATTCAACAGACAGGAATTGAAATGGAATTGACCCCCTTTGGAAGTAATGCAACAGTGCTCTTTACCAAAGTAGTTGGTGATTGGGGTGGATGTTCATTGTCTCTCCTACTCTCATCGGGGCTTACCTTTGACTGAGTGACCTGACACAATGATAGATGGGCCCATGGAAACTGTGGTGTTCAATACGAGGGATAGGAGAGAGAGAGAGAGGTGAGAAAGAGAGACAGAGAGAGAGAAGTGAGAAGAGAGAGAGAGAGAGAGAAAGGGGAAGAGAGCGAGAGAGAGAACAAGATATAGAGAGACCCATCCACACCATCAGCTGTTGATTATTAGAGTGCAAAGCAGCAGGAAGCAGAGAGAGAGAGAGAGATAGGGACCGACATGGATTACATGGGTTTAATCCATTACTCACCCAGCATTCATTCCAGTAAGAGTTATTTGTTGTCGCACGTATGGTTTGTGGGTTAAGCAACAATTTACACCAAATAAAAAACATAGACACATGGCCAAAAATCGGACCATGCCAACAAATCACATTAAAATAGATGGGTTTGAAATTTGATTAGGAAATCTCATGGGGCCTTTCTCCCTGCAAATATACATATTACACTGAAGAGAATTTCATTAAATAGAAAATATGTAGTGAAATAATCAAGTTCAGCTTCTCACATTCTAACGAAGATGTCAGAATGGATAGTATTTCATGGAGTTTGGTATGAGGGTTTGGGCATGGATGGTGGACAGGGAAGCCAGCACCTGGTCTTGGAACGGGCTTGGTAGTTGGCCTCACGGCAGGATCAGCCCCCAGTTGTGAACTGGGGTTGCGCTGAGCATTTTGACAGGGCCAACCTCTGGCCGTCAACTGAGGTTGTGTTGGCCCTCCTGCTGGTGCCATTGTGCAGGAAGCCTGGAGGAGGAAGACATGGTGGCGAGCAGGGCCTAAAATTAACCCCCGCCACCTGCCAAATGTGGGTACATTTTGTCATTGGTGGTTGAGATGTACATTTTACCAGCTGTGTAAGCAGTGGGTCAGGGCTTCACAGTGCGAGCATTTCACTTGCATTTGTGAATAGAAATAGTAAAGTATGATCACATTTATAAGAATAGCTGTTTGCTGTTTTGTTTCATAGCTGGTAAATGAATGGCACAAAGTCAAGGAACTACGAATCCTATATAGGCTATCCCATCTTACGCCGTAACACTGGCTGGCTGGGGTCTGTGTGCACATGAAGAGCACTGACGTTTGATGAGTTGGCGCTTGCAGGAAAAGGGGCAAGGGAGGAATGAATTCATTTGAAATGGACCGCCTTTTCGAGGAAATTCGTCCCTCGTTCGTCCCAAGGTTGTGTGATCAGTCATCATGGAACCACCGGTAGCTGCATCTGCAGTTATCGAATGCTAGCCACCCGACCATATCAGGAAAATCAAACATTTTGTGTGTGTAACAGTACAGCTTCCGTCCCTCTCCTTACCCCTATCTGGGCTCGAACCAGGGACCCTCTGCACACATCAACAACTGCCTCCCACAAAGAATCGTTGCCCATCGCTCCACAAAAGCCGCGGCCCTTGCAGAGCAAGGGGTACAACAACTTCAAGGTCTCAGAGCGAGTGACATCACCGGTTGAAACGCTATTAGCGCACACCCCGCTAACTAGCTAGCCATTTCACATCGGTTAAACTCACCCCCCTTTTGACCTCCTCCTTTTCCACAGCAACCAGTGATCTGGGTCAACAGCATGTAACAGAATAGCTTCCGTCCCTCTCCTCACCTCTAACTGGGCTCAAACCAGGGACCCTCTGAACACATAGACAACAGCCACCCCCGAAGCATCATTACCCATCGCTCCACAAAAGCCGCGGCCCTTGCAGAGCAAGGGGTACAACTACTTCAAAGTCTCAGAGCGAGTGACGTCACCGATTGAAATGCTATTAGCATGCACCCCGCTAACTAGCAAACCATTTCACATGGGTTATATGTGCTGTCAGGGAAAGTTGTATGCGCAAGCTAACATTAGCAATGCTAGCACCCTCTATGCTAACTGCACTGTTTACACACTGTTTACACCTATCCAAGATGGCGTAGCGCTGCAGACATGGTTTGTTGTCCTCTCATTTACTTTTTCAAATTTTTTTCCGTATTTTTTGTATATATTCCAATTTATTTCTTTAATCTCTTTTTCTATTTTTAAATTAAATATACCTTCCGGTAACCCGCCTCACTCAATGTGACACGGATCCGCAATTTTTTTTGACCTTATAGCCAATTAGCTACCTTATAGCCCTTATAGCCAATTACCTTATTGCCAATTAGCCAATTAGCTAATTAGCTACTAGCTATTTAGTCATTGTTAGCCACTGCTAGCGGCCTTTACCCTCTGCTCAGTCACCAGCCATTTTTTAGCCTGGATAATACCTGCCAGCCTCGGATTGTTTTTCTCCACTACAACGCTGGATTCCTGCCATAAACTCTGGACCGGTGATCATCACAGCTAGCTAGCTGCCACTGAGTGATCCAGCCCCGAAGCTAGCCCTGAGCCAGGCGCATCTCCCGGCTAGCAAACAAAATTACCACAACTACAATACCTCTTTCGCCATCTGGCCCGGTCCCGTAAGACGTAATTCCATCAGCTGTGCCTTCAACCGGCCTTTGCCGGACGTCGGAGCAGACGCTTCTACCAAGCCGCTAACTTTAAACGCTGTGTCTCCCACGTGCTGTTCACTGGACCCTATGATCACTTGGCTACATAGCTGATGCCTGCTGGACTGTTCATTTATCACGGTACTACACTTTGTTTACCTTTGTTTATCTGTCGGCCCTAGCCCCGAACTCAGGGCCTGTGTGTAGTTAACCGACTCTCTCTGCCCATTCACAAGCCTCAGATTCCTCCTTTGTCCCACCCAGCACACATGCGGTGAACTCACCCAGTATAACTAGCATGTCCAGAGATGCAACCTCTCTTATCATCACTAAGTGCCTCCACTGTACCTCCACTGTATGCGCACCCCACCATACCCCTGTCTGCACATTATGCCCTGAATCTATTCTACCACACCCAGAAATCTGCTCCTTTATTCTCTGTCCCCAACGCACTAGACGACCAGTTTTGATAGCCTTTAGCCATACCCCCATCCTACTCCTCCTCTGTTCCTCGGGTGATGTGGACGCTAACCCAGGCCCCACGTGTCCCCAGACACTCTTTTGTTGACCTCTGTAATCGAAAAAGGCTTGGTTTCATGCATTTTAACATCAGAAGCCTCCCCCTAAGTTTGTTTTACTCACTGCTTTAGCACATTCCGCCAACCCTGATGTCCTTGCTGTGTCTGAATCCTGGCGTAGGAAGGCCACCAAAAATTCTGAGATTGCCATACCCAACTACAACATTTTCCGTCAAGAACTGCTAAAGAGGGAGGAGTTGCAATCTACTGCAGAGATAGCTGGCAAAGTTCTGTCATACTTTCCAGGTCTATGCCCAAACAATTCGAGATCCTAATTTTAAAATGTATCTCTCCAGAAATAAGTCTCTCACTGTTGCCGCCTGTTATAGACCCCCCTCAGCTCCCAGCTGTGCCCTGGACACCATATGTGAATTGATTGCCCCCATCTATCTTCAGAGTTGGTTCTGTTAGGTAAACTGGGATATGCATAACACCCCAGCCGTCCTGCAATCTAAACTAGATGCCGTCAATCTCACACAAATTATCAAGGAAACCGCCAGGTACAACCCTAAATCCGTAAACATGGACACCCTCATAGATATTATCCTGACCAACTTGCCCTCCAAATAGAACTCTGCTGTTTTCAATCAGGATCTCAGCAATCACTGCCTCATTGCCTGCATCCGCTATGGGTCCGCGGTCAAACGACCACCCCTCATCACTGTCAAATGCTCCCTAAAACACTTTTGAGAGCAGGCCTTTCTAATCGACCTGGCCTGGGTATCCTGGAAGGAAATTGACCTCATCCCATCAGTCGAGGATGCCTGTTCGTTCTTTAAAAGTAATTTCCTCACCATCTTAAATAAGCATGCCCCTTTAAAAAAATGTAGAACTAAGAACAGATATAGCCCTTGGTTCACTCTAGACCTGACTGCCCTTGAACAGCACAAAAACATTCGGGGGCGAACTCCGAACCCCGGCCTACAGCTCCGCTCCCCCCGCAGCTACTTGCCTGAGCCTCCCCAGCTTCTCCTTCACCCAAATCCAGATTGCAGATGTTCTGAAAGAGCTGCAAAACCTGGACCCGTACAAATCAGCTGGGCTAGACAATCTGGACCCTCTCTTTCTAAAATTATCCGCCGCCATTGTGGCAACCCTTATTACCAGTCTGTTCAACCTCTTACGTATCGTCCGAGATCTCTAAAAATTGGAAAGCTGCCGTGGTCATCCCCCTCTTCAAAGGAGGTGACACTCCAGACCCAAACTGTTATAGACCTATATCCATCCTGCCCTGCGTTTCTAAAGTCTTTGAAAGCCAAGTTAATAGACAGATCACTGAGCATTTCTATGAGAGCAGTCTCTATGGGGGTACCACACGGTTCAATTCTCGGGCTGACTCTTTTCTCTGTATATATCAACGCTCTTCTCTGTATATATGTCGCTCTTGCTGCGGGCGTTTCCCTGATCCACTTCTACACAGACCACACCATTCTGTATACATCTGGGCCTTCTTTGGACACTGTGTAAACTAACCTCCAAACAAGCTTCAATGCCATACAACACACCTTCCGTGGCCTCCAACTGCTCTTAAACGCTAGTAAATCCAAATGCATGCTTTTCAACCATTCGCTGCCCGCACCCTCCCGCCCGACTAGCATCACTACCCTGGACGGTTCTGACCTAGAATATGTGGACAACTACAAATACCTAGGTGTCTGGCTAGACTGTAAACTCTCCATCCAGACTCATATCAAACATCTCCAATCCAAAATCAAATCTAGAATTGGCTTTCTATTTCACAACAAAGCCTCCTTCACTCAGGCCACCAAACTTACCCTAATAAAACTGACTATCCTACCGATCCTCGACTTTGGCGACGTCATCTACAAAATAGCTTCCAATACACTACTCAGCAAATTGGATGTAGTCTATCACAGTGCCAGCCGTTTTGTTACCAAAGCGCTTTATACCACCCACCACTGCGACCTGTATGCTCTAGTCGGCTGGCCTTCACTACATATTCGTCGCCAGACCCACTGGCTCCAGGTCATCTATAAGTCTATGCTAGGTAAAGCTCCGCCTTATCTCAGCTCACTGGTCATGTTAACAACACCCACCCGTAGCACACGCTCCAGCAGGTACATCTCACTGGTCATCCCCAAAGCCAACACCTCCTTTGGTCGCCTTTCCTTCCAGTTCTCTGCTGCCAGTGACTGGAATGAATTGCAAAAAAATGCTGAAGCTGGAGACTTACATTTCCCTCACTAACTTTAAACATCAGCTATCTGAGCAGCTAACCGATCGCTGCAGCTGTACATAGTCCATCTGTTAATAGCCCACCCAATCTACCTACCTCATCCCCATACTGTTTTTATTTACTTTGCCGCTCTTTTGCACACCAGTATCACTACTTACACACTGTCATCTGCTCATCATCTGCTCATCTATCACTCCCGTGTTCATCTGCTAAATTGTAATTACTTTGCTACTATGGCCAATTTATTGCCTTACCTCCTCATGACATTTGCACACACTGTATATATTTTTTCTATTGTGTTATTGACTGTACATTTGTTTATCCCATGTGTAACTCTGTGTTGTTGTTTTTTTCGCACTGCTTTGCTTTATCTTGGCCAGGTCGCAGTTGTAAATGAGAACTTGTCCTCAACTAGCTGACCTGGTTAAATAAAGGTGAAATAAAAAGAATAATAACAAAAAACTACAGAACTAGATGGCTTTGAGATGTATATCAAAGTCACCTTTTCTTCAAAAACACTTTGTTCATACAAAGAGGGCTGTGTTTCAAATATGTTTACAGTAGATACTCACACCGTATGTTACCAGTATCTCCTGTTGTCTGATGACGTGTGAAAAACAACTGGGAGCTCTTAAATCTCCAACTCCCATGCACTCAAGACAACTTTAACCTGAACAATTGCTTTGAACAGTCGCCCAACACAGAAACCCAAGTCGGGATCTCAGGCCTCTTTCTGGAGTTATAGCTTTCCATCCTGAATATTACTGACGGCATGATTAGAACTTGTTCCCGGTTGTCTTGATAGCACCATAAGTATGAGCCACTTGTTTTTATTTCTAAAGAATGTAACATTTTCATTCCTTTTTTTCTCCTACAGAGTCCCCTTGGTGCACTACGCCAGAATGAACACCACTGGGCCACTTCTACAGCTCTACCTTGCTGTGCACAAAGACATGAAGCGTTATTTCCGTTTGTCCAGAGAAGCCATGAACATGGTTATGAGTCACCTTGATGTCCACACACAGCACGGCTAGGGTTGTCACCTTGAGGTTCTCACTATGGTCTATTGGTTGGCACACAGCTCTCAAGCCTTCCATGTGCAGAAGACCTCTGTTCTCCTTGCAGTGCAGTCATTGCTGCATTTCGTGGCCCAAACCAGAGGTGTTAGATGTTGTTGGCCAGGGCTTTGCTATGCTATCACAGAGCCAGGCATTCATCAAGTGTGTGGGAGAAATCAATGGATGTCATGTGCGTGTTAAGGGAGCCACAGGCCCAGATTCACAGTATTGTGTCAACAGGAAGAGTTCCTCTGTCCAGGAAGAGTTCCTCTGTCCAGTGTCTACGTTATTTTGCCCATCTTAATCTTTTCTTTCTTTTGGCCAGTCTGAGATATGGCTTGCCATAACTCTGCCAGCATCCCAGAGTCACATCTTCACTGCTGACGTTGAGACTGGTGTTTTGCAGATACTATTTAATGAAGCTGCCAGTTGAGGACTTGTGAGGCATCTGTTTCTCAAACTAGAAACTCCAATGTCCTTGTCCTCTTGCTCAGTTGAGCACCAGGGCCTCCCACTCCTGTTTCTATTCTGGTTAGGGACAGTTTGCACTGTTCTGCAAAGGGAGTAGTTTTTTATGTATTTATTTAACCTTTATTTAACTAGGCAAGTCAGTTAGGAACAAATTCTTATTTGCAATGACGGCCTAGGAACAGTGGGTTAACTGCTTCGTTCAGGGGCAGCACGACAGATTTATATCTTGTCAGCTCAGGGATTCAATCTACCAACGTTTCGGTTACTGGCCCAACGCTCTAACCACTAGGCTACCTGTCGTCCCTAGTACACAGCGTTGTAAGAGATCTTCTCAGTTCTTCTCAGAACAAGAATAGACTGACTCAACCAGTCTAAAGAAGGACAGTATTATTGCTTCTTTAATCAGAACAAAGCTGTCAGCTGTGCTAACATAATTACAAAAGGGTTTTCTAATGGTCAATTAGCCTTTTAAAATTATAAACTTGGATTAGCTCACACAATGTGCCATAGGAACACAGGAATGATGGTTGCTGATAATGGGCCTCTGTACGCCTATGTAGATATTCCATTCAAAATCAGACATTTCCAGCTACAATAGTCATTTACAACATTAATGATGCCTACACTGTATTTCTGATCAATTGCATGTCATTTTAATTGACAAAAACAATGTGCTTTCTTTGAAAAAGAAGGACATTTCTACGTGACCCCAAACTGTATAACGGTAGTGTATGTACAGTACCGGTCAAAAGTTTGAACACACCTACTCATTCAAATGTTTTTCTTTATTTTTTCTCATTTCTACATTGTAAAATAATAGTGAAGACAACAGAACTATGAAATAACACATATGGAATCCTGTAGTATCCAAAAAAGTGTTAAACAAATGAAAAGATATGTTATATTTGAGACGCTTCAAAGTAGCCACCCTTTGCCTTGATGACAACTTTGCACACTCTTGGCATTCTCTCAAACAGCTTCATGAGGTAGTCACCTGGAATGCATTTCAATTAACAGGAGTACCTTGTTAAAAGTTGATTTGTGGAATGTATTTCATTCTTATTGTATTTGAGTCAATTGTTTGTGTTCTGACAAGGTAGGGGTGGTATACAGAACATAGTCCTATTTGGTGAACGACCAAATCCATATTGTGGCAAGAACAGCTCAAATAAGCAAAGAGTAGGTGAACGGATGATCTCCGCAGGTGTGGTTCCCACCATGAAGCATGGAGGAGGTGTGATGGTGTGGGGGTGCTTTGAAGGTGACACTGTCTGTGATTTATATAGAATTCAAGGCACAATTAACCAGCATGGCTACCACAAAATTCTGCAGCAATATGCCATCCCATCGGTTTGTGCTTAGTGGGACTATCATTTGTTTTTCAACAGCAAAATTACCCAACACACCTCCAGGCTGTGTAAGGGCTATTTCAATAAGTAGGAGAGGGATGTAGTGTTGCATCAGATGACCTGGCCTTCACAATCACCCAACATTGAAAGTCAATATATATAAAAAAAAATATTTAAAAAAAATAAAAAGAGTTCTTAACAGGGCATGTTTTTTTTATCCTCGCAGGTGTCGTCTCCTTCAGACATGAGCTCGTCGTCAGAGCAGATGTTGAGCACGAACTCAAGCCAATTGAGATGGTTTGGGATGAGTTGGACCGCAGAGTGAAAGAAAAACAGAACAAATTCTCAGCATATGTGGGAACTCCTTCAAGACTGTTGGAAAAGCATTCCAGGTGAAGCTGGTTTAGAGAATGCCAAGAGTGTGCAAAAGGTTGTAAAACAGGGGAAGGCGGTCCACCAACATGTCCCACACTGACGTAATTGCAGCTAGCTTGTCTCTCTGCCACCTAGCTGGTCAGGGGCCTCATTTATAAACGGTGCTGAGGATTCACGTCAAAAGGTGGCGTACGGACGAAACACAGAATTGGCTTACGCACAAAAATATTCTGATTTCTAACACATTGCGCATGCACGTACCACTCCGGTTTCCCTTTATGAATCCCAAAGTTTGCTTAGAAAGTGGCATACGCCTTCTATTGTGCCTACACAACGTTTATTAATGAGGCCCCTGGTGTCTCAGATATCAAAGTGGATAATCCTGGAAATAATGTGGAAGGATTCCAGAGACATTGTTCTCTGCCAGTCTCTGCATCCCACAAGGATTCTGTGGATTCCCCATTGGATCTGAAAACACCAGCAAGGATAAGAACACCAACGTATGCATGTTAAAACGTCTTATGGCTGCAGGGGCAGTATTGAGTAGCTTGGATGAAAGGTACCCAGAGGTGCCCAGAATAAACGACCTGCTCCTGAGTCCCAGTTGCTAATATATGCATATTATTATTGGTATTGGATATAAGACACTCTGTAGTTTCTAAAATGGTTTGAATGATGTCTGTGAGTATAACAGAACTCATATGGCAGGCAAAAACCTGAGAAGAAATCCAAACAGGAAGTGGGAAATCTGAGGTTGGTCGATTTTCAACCCAGCCCCTATTGAATACACAGTGGGATATTGATCAAGTTGCACTTCCTATGGCTGCCACTAGATGTCAACCGTCTTTAGAAACTTGAATGAGGCTTCTACTGTGTTGTGGAGCCGGATGGGAGCTGTTTGAGCCAGTGGTCTGACAGGGAGCCAGGTCCTGGTCACGCGCATTTCACATGATAGCGACCTGCGTTCCATTGCTTGAGGGTCAATCTCATTCTCTTCTTCCAACTCCCTGTCTGACTCTGAATTAACAGAAACAAGAACAAAATTCTACATCTTCCAAAGCGGAAGATGCTCCTTCCACACTAGCTTCTCTCCCTGCAAAAAAAATTCTAAGGCACTCTGAGCAGAGATCATTTTTGCCATACTGATTGATTGTGGTATACAGCTACACATGCAAAGCTATTTATTTGTTGTGTCCCTCCCCCAATTTGCACCTGGCTGGGTTAGTGTGGAAAAACACTGCATTTATTACAATGTATTGTAATAGCATTGTGTAGTTTCACACACTACAAAGGGTAAAGAGTGCGAGAAAAGTGGGAGACAGGCAGGTTATTGGCGCTATGTTGAAACATCAGGCCCAGGGAGGAGGAAGATAGAGTGAAGGCACACAGTTTTATCTCTTCATTCAAAGACTCAATCATGGACACTTACTGACAGTTGTGGCTGCTTTGTGTGATGTCTCTACCTTCTTGCCCTTTGTGCTGTTGTCTGTGCCCAATAATATTTGTACCATGTTTTGTGCTGCTACCATGTTGCCATGTGTTGCTGCCTTAGGTCTACTCTTTATGCATTGTTGTCTCTCTTGTTATGATGTATGTTTTGTCCTATATTTATTTTTATCTCAGGCCCTCATCCCCACAGGAGGCTTTTTTTATGTAACCTTTATTTAATTCGGCAAGTCAGTTAAGAACAAATTCATATTTTCGATGACAGCCTATGAACAGTGGGTTAACTGCCTTGTTCAGGGGAAGAACAACATATGTTTACCTTGTCAGCTCGGGGATTGGACCTTGCAACCTTTCAGTTACTAGTCAACGCTCTAACCACGCTGCTTGCCACCTTTTGCCTTTTGTTAGGCCGTCATTGTAAATAACAATTTGTTCTTAATTAACTGGCTTGCCTAGTTTAATAAAGGTTAAATAAAAATAAATAAAAACACAGCAGACCTTTTTGTTTAATTTTTACTTGTTTTCACCTCCACACACACTTTTTATTACCCTCGGGTCTAGTGGACCCAAACACCACATATGTAATATAAATAAATGTGTAGGGGGGTGCACAGTGTGCATTCAATGAAAATGTGATATTTTACATGTTCTTCACAGAAAATTAGCCAAGGCCAATGAGTCAGTTTGAAAAATTAATCCATTGTATAATATTTATTTTAGTAAACATTGAAACTGGGTCCCACAGACCCCAACACCACACAAGGGTTACATTCTCCAACTTCTTTGAGGCCTGGCCACATGTGAGCTTTCCCTCCAGCCCCATCCTCTGCTAAATTGTCCTGTAAATAATTCCAGAGCATTTTCACATTAAGGAATCATACATATTAACAAACAACTGACAGCACAAATATTATATATTTTTTTTTACTTTGGGGCAGGGAAGAAAAACAACATGTTCGATTGGCGTGAAAGGAAAACATCCTATGCATTGCATCAATAGGGTTAACCCACTTGGGGAGAATTGTAACGTGGGTCAAGGCTACCATCCCACTTCAGGAACTAATGTAGCTAATGATGGGGCAGGGAAGCAACCCCGGGCCGCTGCTGTGCCAAGCAAACACACTTTTCCTTACACGCCAGATTGTTGACCAATATAATATATTTAATATAGTTCTACTGCTAATCCATTAATAATTAGTTATTATTCTCAAAGTATAATTTGTTGTGGTTAGTATTATCTCCCATTCAATTCCCCCACTTCCCAGCCTATCTTTGCAGGATTCCCGCTTCCCTGTAAACAACTCCAAGAGTCACCTCGTCTGACCCTATTGTACACAGAACATCATACAATTAAAGTTGGGTGATAATTTGACAGTACCAATCAAGATAGTTATACAATTACAATATGATTACATGTTATTTTTTATATATATATATATATACGCCTGTATGATGGCTAGAAAATTAGCTAGCTGAGGTTAGCCTGCCTAGCTGGATCATCTGAAGAAGGAAAATGTTTTATTTCTACAATTTCCAAAAGCTAACCAAACAAAAACGTAATTACTTTTACGTGTTTGTACCATCATGTGCATTAGTAGCACATTTTCTAACTTATTTACATTCCTTTTTACTTACACTTGTATGTTGACCTCTCCATATTGATGTTGGTTTTATGTTTTAGATGACTTCTTAACAGCTGTACAATCATCGGAAGATGAATTGTGGGGCATTTCCGGAGTGAACAGAATTGTACACTCGCACACCCGATCACAAATAAGGGCTGAAGGGCTTACGTTAAGGAGTTCTTGCTGTAAGGCTGCATTCCAATACGGAAGGCATTGACCATTTAAGGAAGTGCCTTCTATGGAATAGATGTGTCTTCTTAAGTGAAATGCTCTCCTCCCAAAAAGGCGTTGTAAACTTCACTTAACCTCTTCAACCTATGGGGGCGCTATGTCATTATTGGATAAAAAGACGTGCCCGTTTTAAGCGCAATATTTTGTCATGAAAAGATGCTCGACTATGCATGGAATTGACAGCCTTGGAAAGACAAAACTCTGACGTTTCCAAAACTGCAAAGATATTATCTGTGAGTGCCCCAGAACTAATGCTACAGGCGAAACCAAGATGAAGTTTCATACAGGAAATGCCCCAGATTCTGAAGGCGCTGTGTTCCAATGTCTCCTTATATGGCTGTGAATGCGCCAGGAATGAGCCTGCGCTTTCTGTCGTTTCCCCGAGGTGTCTGCAGCATCGTGACGTGTTTGTAGGCATATCATTGGAAGATTGACCATAAGAGACTACATTTACCTGGTGTCCCGCCCGGTGTCCTGTGTCGAAATTATTGCGTAATCTGTAGGTCCATTTCTTCAGAAGAGAAAGTCAGCTGCCACGATGGATTTTATCGTATTTTATCGTCGATAGATATGTGAAAAACACCTTGAGGATTGATTCTAAACATCGGTTTGCCATGTTTCTGTCGATATTATGGAGTTAATTTGGAAAAAAGTTCGCGTTTTAATGACATAATATTTATTTATTTTTTTCCTTACCCGAACGTGATGAACAAAACGGAGCGATTAGTCGACACAAATAATATTTTTTGTAAAATCGGAACATTTGCTATCTAACAGTCTCCTCATTGAAAACATCTGAAGTTCTTCAAAGGTAAATGATTTTATTTGAATTATTTTCTGGTTTTTGTGGAAAATGTTGCATGGTGAAAGAGAGGCATAATCATATGCTAGGCTATCAATACTGTTACACAAATGCCTGTTTAGCTATGGTTCAAAAGCATATTTTGAAAATCTGAGATGACAGTGTTGTTAACAAAAGGCTGAGCTTGAGAGCAAATAGATTCATTTAATTTCATTTGCGATTTTCATGAATAGTTAACGTTGTGTTATGCTAATGAGCTTGCGGATAGATTTACACAATCCTGGATACAGGTTTTTTTTCGTAGCTAAACGTGACGCAGAAAACGGAGCGATTTGTCCTAAACAAATAATCTTTCAGGAAAAACTGAACATTTGCTATCTGAGAGTCTCCTCATTGAAAACATCCGAAGTTCTTCAAAGGTAAATGATTTTATTTGAATGCTTTTCTGGTTTTTGTGAAAATGTTGCCTGCTGAATGCTAACGCTAAATGCTACGTTAGCTATCAATACTGTTACACAAATGCTTGTTTTGCAATGGTTGAGAAGCATATTTTGAAAATCTGAGATGACAGTGTTGTTAACAAAAGGCTAAGCTTGAGAGCAAATAGATTAATTTCATTTCATTTGCGATTTTCATGAATAGTTAACGTTGCGTTATGGTAATGAGCTTGAGGCTGTATTCACGATCCCGGATCCGGGATGGCTCGACGCAAGAAGTTAATACAACCTTTTTGTCACAGTCTAATATATAGTACATCTAGTATTTGTTGGTTCACCTCTAAGTTAGTGTATTGTGTGTGGATGGAGAGTGGAAAGAAGCTTGAGTGGCCTTATTGAAATAGCATTAATCCTATTTGTGTTTCAACTGCTACAGCTCGCCTCTGAGATACTGGCCAATATATCTCATCCAAACACCCTTTTAGCAAGCTCTTCTGACAGATATGGAGGTTTCAACCAGAGCTCCAACAACAGCTAGAAGAGCTCCCTAGCACCTTGACTGTTTATGCTGTTCTCCTCAGTCCCTGAGTGATGAGTGCATATCAAAAAAGTAAGCAAAGAGGCACAACAAAACAACATTAGGGAAAAGCAAAGCGCCGTCTTTAAGAGTTTCTGAGTTGTTGCTTGTTGGGATAGGCCTAGATGATGAAAATAGATTGAGAGTTTTTTCCAGGGCTAAACCCAAAGCAATAAACACTATAGCACCTGGAAATGTCTCGGGAGTCATCTGTGCATTGGATTTCTGACGTTTCCTCTCTCATATGTCTAAAAAATTAAGGAATAAGCGGGGTTAGAGGAGTCAGATGACTCTATGCATTAGATTTTATGATTTCTTCTACTTCCAGGCCATGTTATTGCTTGGCGTCCCCCGGAGAGCAGCTCTCTGCTCGGCTAGGAGGAACTCTGATCCTCACGCGGGTGAAATTGGCGAGGCCGAGAAGGCTGCGGTGCTCGCTGGGGCAAAGGGAGAGACAGAGCGACGCAGAGAAGGATTGAGAGAGGCTGGGAGAGACAGAGAAAGACAGAAAGAGAGAGCGAGTTCATTCTTAATAAAGTCAGTGTGTGGATGTATTTTTGGAGCCTTGCAAGGCAGAGCGAGGAGAGGAGTGGACTGTCATCAGAAAGATAAAGGGGCATTGAATGCAGGAAGCGACTGTCTGTTTTCATTAGCTACAGAGTATTATTATTAGTCTGGGTGAATTTTATATTACACATCCCACTGGGCACACACTGGTTGAATCAATGTTGTTTCCACGTCATTTCAATTAAATAACGTTGAAACAACATGGAATAGACGTTGAATTGACGTCTGTGCCCAGTGGGATATAGATCTCAATCGATCATAACAGAATGTTCTAGGGAAGATATTGCTGCATCAGTCTATTAGCCGACATTGAAATTAATGCCAGTCTTGGCAGCTGGTGGTAAAAGGAATTGATGAACATTACACACAGTACTCTTCAACATCCATATGATGTGGAGGAAGAGGACTTTTAACCCCATAAGAGCTGGCAGTGTCATCATAAAATCACTGGCAGGTTCACCAGCAAAGCACCCCCACACCATCACACCTCCTCCTCCATGCTTCACAATGGGAACTACACATGCGGAGATCCTCCGTTCACCTACTCTGCGTCTCACAAAGACACGGCGGTTGGAGACAAAACTCTCACATTTGGACTCATCAGGCCAAAGGACAGATTTCCACTGCTCTAATGTCCATTGCTTGTGTTTCTTGGCCCAAGCAAGTCTCTTCTTATTATTGTTGTCCTTTAGTAGTGGTTTCTTTGAAGCATGAAGGCCTGATTCACACAGTCTCCTCTGAACAGTTGATGTTGAGATGTGGCTGTTACTTGAACTCTGGGAAGCATTTATTTGGGCTGCAATTTCTGAGTCTGGTAACTCTAATGAACTTATCCTTTGGAGCAGAAGTAACTCAGGGTCTTCCTTTCTGATGTCGGTCCTCATGAGAGCCAGTTTCATCATAGTACTTGCAACTGCATTTGAACTAACTTTCACATTTCTTGACATTTTCTGGATTGACTGACCTTCAAGTCTTAAAGTAATGATGGACTGTCATTTCTCTGCTTATTTGAGCTGTTCTTGCTGTAATATGGACATAGTATTTTATCTATGTATACTACCCCTACCTTGTCACAACACAACTGATTGGATCAAATGCATTAAGAAGGAAAGCAATTCCACAAATGAACTTTTAACAAAGTTAATTGAAATGCATTGCAGGTGACTACCTCATGAAGCTGGCTGAGATAATGCCAAGAGTGTGCAAACCTGTCCTCAAGGCAAAGGGTGGCAACTTTAAAAAATGTTGATTTGTTTAACAATTTTTGTGTTACTACATGATTCCATATGTGTTATTTCATAGTGTTGGTGTCTTCACTATTATTCTACAACGTAGTAAATAGTCAAAATAGTGAAAAACACTGGAATGAGTAGGTGTGTCCAAACCTTTAACTGGTACTGCTCATTAAACTACTGTTAATTTAGCAGTCAATCTTACCCCCACCATATTACCATCAGACTTGTAAAACCAATATGGGGTGAAAGTGGGCCACAAAATTGTGAACAACTATTTAAGAAAATGATTTTGTATTTTGAAAATTCAAATTGCAGCTCTCGAAGGTGCCTTGTTACAAAATACATCAGAGTGCAGTTCATGCCAGTGTAATACACAATATGAAAAACTAAGAAGTAATTTAAATACATATTTAAAATACATGTAACAGAAATACTGCCCATCGATGCTACTAGAACAATTCAGTAAACTTTGGTTCTTTGCTATTTATATGGGTCTCAAATATATTACTCAAATGGATTAAGGAAATGCATTAACGCCACACCTACGTACGAAAACACACACAAGCACCCTTGCGCACAAAGACAGAGAGGAATACAAATATTTGAAATATAATTATTTCTGCTCCACCGCACAAAGTAAAAATCAATCCTCTATGATAAAAATAGGATACAGAAATGAATTAAAACTTAATGAGGTTTTCCGGGTAGAGTTTGTCTGCTATCAACCTACACAGGTCAGCACTGGAAGGAAGAATGGAGGTGGCAACATGACAATGAACAGCCTCCTTAAAATCCATCAGTTCTGACAGGTAGGCTATTCATGCTACGTCTCCCTTCCTCTTCCTCAGACTCTCTCTCTCTCTCTCTCTCTCTCTCTGGTAGCAGTATTGATCTACAGTGATCCACAGTGTCAAAAGACAAAGCTTTTCATCTGACAAGCAATAAGATGGCTTTCTCCTGCCTGGATTACTGGGACAGTTTGCTGTACCCAGCGAGGAGCGTACAGCATGCAGGAAGGTAAACATAAATAACACATTAAGGCTGGGGATGAATATTGGCTAAAATGGTGGGCAACAATGACTGCTTTCCACAAAGCCTCAGGAGCCTTCCCTTCTATTGTTTGTCGGTCTCCAAGCCTTGTCTTTAGAGCAGCACTTTCCCCCTTTCATTTCCAACCAGGCAATTTCATGGAGACGAAATCGATGCAGAGCTCTCTTAGAGATACTGGAGACACCGTGCAACGATCATGATAAATAGACATGCTGGAAGCTTTTCAATTCAGTTTCAATTTCAACTTTATTCAATCACGACCTCAAAAAGTGAATATCTGCCCGTCTTTGTAAGCTTGAAGTATTTAAGCTTTTCCGCCTACCATTACAGTAGACTGTGCTGACGATTGATGTGTACTAACATTGGATACACCTTTACTAATGCGAGAAACCACATGACTTATGCATACTGTTACTGCATCCAGGGAGGAGAGGAGCATTGCTACAAGGCTTGTGCCTTTAATCTTAATTGATCCGTTTGAGACGATGTACTTATTGCCTTTCACCACTCTTATCCACTTTCGATCTATAGCCGTACCCTACACCAGACACGTCTCTACCCGGGTTATTGTATATAGCTACAGTACTGTACAGTACAGTGGCAGACGGACAGCAGTGCTGGTCAACACATCAACGCAATGAATAGCACCCTGCATTCTGAGTGGGTAGTTCCACCCAGGAGAGTTTCCACTGAGGAAAATCATGCAGCAAAAACCGACTTAAGTTTCACTCGTATTGATCAAGGAGCCGTACACCAAATATATGTGGCCGTAAACAAATTATTATGGTGTCAGGAAGAGTTATGGATCTCTGCATGGGATTATTTTAAGGCCTTAAAAGGCTGGATGTTGATTATGATCAATTGTGCTCTGCAGGATAGCTAATCTATTTTTAATTATACCAAAATGTAATGTTTAACAGGCAAATACACATTAGCTGTGGCCTTTCAAGATACTATTAAATGAAAAGAGCAAATGAAACAGGTTGGTTTTCCTCTGGAAAAAGGGCAACATTCTCTTAGACACCGCTCAGTCCCTTTTCTCTTTCAGCCAATCAGAGGTGAAAAGGCCAGGCCGGTGGGTGTGTGAGAGAAAGGGCCACGTCACACAGCTCTTTCACAGCTAAGCACTGTTACTGAATGGATATGACATTGTCTAATGAGATGTCCTGAACGGGACTTCAGTCGAGCAAGTAAAAACATTCTATACAGCACCTCTAATTCTGTATCACAACAGTAATGTTGGAAATGCTTACAGACATACATTTGGTCACCCATGTCAATTTGTCTCTTTTCGATGAATGTTGCTGGTTGATATATTCTTGAGGTACAAACGGAACACCTTGACCTGACGAGGAATTGAACTGTGCGATGTGGGAATGTGCCGAGGAAAAGTACAAACAAACAACAAATAAACAACTTAATTCTCCAGTCTGTGTTGTGCTGCCAAAGTCGTAATCTGCCTGTTATTTCCTAATTTAACAATGTGCAATGTTGGAGAGCTTAGACACAGATGGTACATTCAATAAGAGAAAAACACAGAGTGAGAGAGAGAGCAAAAAGAGAGAGAGAGCAGGAAAGAGAGAAAAGAGAGAGGGAGACAGAGGGAGCGAGAGAAAGGAAGGAGGTGGTTGCTAAGCAGAGATGAAAAAAATAGTTTTCAAGTTTTAAAATTACTGTTTGAATATGTAATGAATTCCCATCTTTGGTGCAAGTGTGTGTGTGTGTGTTTGTCTCTCTCTGTGTGTGTCCGTACATGTCTCTTTGTCTTGGAGTGTTTGTGGGTGTGTGTCTGTGTGTGTACATGCGCACTTACTCAAAGCATGAAATAATTTGTGATCAACACCAGAGTGAGTCTTTATATTTCCTATCTGTTGCCTTCAAGCTCTCGAATTACCCATTCATGTCTCTATGATCCAAATGCTAACTATGGGATTTCATTTTCCACCCAAACAGCCAGCCAAGCAACATGAAGATAGACAGACAGACAGCATGCAACCAGACTTAGAGTAGAGGAATGAATTGATGATGAAGAGTTTATATTCTATTAAATCAGCAAAAAAATAAACGTCCTCTCATTGTCAACTGCGTTTATTTTTTTAGCAAACTTAACATATGTAAATATGTGTATGAACATAACAAGATCCAACAACTGAGACATAAACTGAACAAGTTCCACAGACATGTGACTAACAGAAATTGAAAAATGTGTCCCTGAACAAAGGGGGGTCAAAATCAAAAGTAACAGTCAGTATCTGGTGTGGCCACCAGCTGCAATAAGTACTGCAGTGCATCTCCTCCTTATGGCCTGCACAAGATTTGCTAGTTCTTGCTGTGAGATGTTGCCCCACTATTCCACCAAGGCACCTGCAAGTTCTCAGACTTTTTCCCAGTCCTGTCTGATCCAGCGATGGTGGGTTTGTGCCCATAGGCGATGTTGTTGCCGGTGATGTCTGGTGAGGACCTGCCTTACAACAGGCCTACAAGTCCTTAGTCCAGCCTCTCGCAGCCTAATGCGGACAGTCTGAGCAATGATGGAGGGATTGTGCGTTCCTGGTGTAACTCAGGTTGCACATGGACTGCCACTGCGAGAACGATCAGCTGTCCGTTCTGTTTCCCTGTGGTGCTGTCTTACACGTCTCACAGTAGAGACATTGCAATTTATTTAGCTGGCCACATCTGCAGTCTTCATGCCTCCTTGTAGCATGACTAAGGCATGTTCACAGATATGAGGAGGGACCCTGGGCATCTTTCTTTTGGTGTTTTTCAGAATCAGTAGAAAGGCCTTTTTAGTGTCCTAAGTTTTCATAACTGTGACCTTAATTGCCTACCATCTGTAAGCTGTTAGTGTCTTAACGACCGTTCCACAGGTACACGTTCATTAATTCTTTATGGTTCATTGCAGCATGGGAAACCGTGTTTAAACCCTTTACAATGAAGATCTGTGAAGTTATTTGGATATTTACGAATTATCTTTGAAAGACAGGGTCCTGAAAAAGGAAGATGAATTAATTAATTTATTCAAACCATCTTTCAAGTTTGGGGTCACTTAGAAATGTTCTTGTTTCTGAAAGAAAATCATTTTTTTGTCCTTTAAAAATAACTTAAAATGTATCAGAAATACAGTGTAGATATTGTTAATGTTGTGAATTACTATTGTAGCTGGAAACTGCAGATTTGTATGGAATATTTACATAGTCATACAGAGAGAGGCACATTGTCAGCAACCATCACTCCTGTCTTCCAATGTCACGTTGAGGTAGCTAATCCAAATGTATTATTTTAAAAGGCTAATTGATCATTAGAAAACACTTTTACAATTATGTTAGCACAGCAGAAACTGTTGTTCTGATTAAAGAAGCAATAAAACGAGCCTTTGGACAAGTTGAGTATCTGGAGCATCAGCATTTGTGGGTTCCATTACAGGCTCAAATGGCCAGAAACAAAGACCTTCTTCTGAAACTCGTTAGGCTATTCTTGTTCAGAGAAATGAAGACTATTACATGTGAGGAATTGCCAAGAAGCTGAAGATCTCGTACAACGCCGTGTACTACTCCCTTCACAAAACAACACACAATGGCTCTAACCAGAATAGAAATAGGAGTGGAAGGCCCCGGTGCACAACTGAGCAAGAGGACAAATATATTGGAGTGTCCAGTTTGGGAAACAGACGCCTCACAAGTCCTCAACTGGCAACTTCATTAAATAGGGTACTTTCCCTCTCATCATGTCCCCTTGCGTCGGCAAAGCAACATAACCCTAAAAGCCAACTCTTACATTCCCGAAAATGCTGTATTGTCGATAAGTTGCTTGAAAACATCCCTGTTTCTTCTTACCTTCTCGCTGTGTTTGCGCAGCTTGATGCAGCTTTTTCCTAGAAGCTTGAATCTGATGGAGTCAATGAAAGGGGTTCTTCAACAAAAAACTCCACTCTGTTTCCATTATCGTTAGCTAGCCATTCTGGAAGAGAAAAATGCACTCTGGTATCTAGCTAGCTACTTGATACTAAAGTTTGCAGGGGAAATTGAAATAAATTACACTAACTTGACACAAAAATAAAGAAAAAAATAAATAAATAAAGAAAGAAAAAATAAAAACCATGAAAACAATATATAATCTACCTCAGTTTCATGGAGTTCAAAGAAACTACATTTAATTGAATAAAATAAAAAATTATTGAATTTCAATCTCTCTAAATGAAATGTGTCACCAACTCACAAAGCTTCTAAATGACCCATGCGTAGTACTAGGTTCATTCTCTGATCCATTGATTAGATGGACAACATGTCAGTATGTAGCAGTATTTCTTAGAGAGGGGTAAAGATAAAGATTTTGTTCGGGCGCCAGGAAGGTATTAAAAACCTCTTTGGGCTGCAATCCCGTTAACGGGATGATATGACAACAGCCAGTGAAAGTGCAGGGCGCCAAATTCAAAACAACAGAAATCTCATAATTAAAATTCCTCAAACATACATGTATCTTATACCGTTTTAAAGGTAGTCTTGTTGTTAATTACATTTACATTTACATTTAAGTCATTTAGCAGACGCTCTTATCCAGAGCGACTTACAAATTGGTGCGTTCACCTTAAGACATCCAGTGGAACAGCCACTTTACAATAGTGCATCTAAATCTTTTAAGGGGGTGAGAAGGATTACTTTATCCTATCCTAGGTATTCCTGAAAGAGGTGGGGTTTCAGGTGTCTCCGGAAGGTGGTGATTGACTCCGCTGTCCTGGCGTCGTGAGGGAGTTTGTTCCACCATTGGGGGGCCAGAGCAGCGAACAGTTTTGACTGGGCTGCGTGCGAACTGTACTTCCTCAGTGGTAGGAAGGCGAGCAGGCCAGAGGTGGATGAACACAGTGCCCTTGTTTGGGTGTAGGGCCTGATCAGAGCCTGGAGGTACTGAGGTGCCGTTCCCCTCACAGCTCCGTAGGCAAGCACCATGGTCTTGTAGCGGATGCGAGCTTCAACTGGAAGCCAGTGGAGAGAGCGGAGGAGCGGGGTGACGTGAGAGAACTTGGGAAGGTTGAACACCAGACGGGCTGCGGCGTTCTGGATGAGTTGTAGGGGTTTAATGGCACAGGCAGGGAGCCCAGCCAACAGCGAGTTGCAGTAATCCAGACGGGAGATGACAAGTGCCTGGATTAGGACCTGCGCCGCTTCCTGTGTGAGGCAGGGTCGTACTCTGCGGATGTTGTAGAGCATGAACCTACAGGAACGGGCCACCGCCTTGATGTTAGTTGAGAACGACAGGGTGTTGTCCAGGATCACGCCAAGGTTCTTAGCGCTCTGGGAGGAGGACACAATGGAGTTGTCAACCGTGATGGCGAGATCATGGAACGGGCAGTCCTTCCCCGGGAGGAAGAGCAGTTCCGTCTTGCTGAGGTTCAGCTTGAGGTGGTGATCCGTCATCCACACTGATATGTCTGCCAGACATGCAGAGATGCGATTCGCCACCTGGTCATCAGAAGGGGGAAAGGAAAAGATTAATTGTGTGTCGTCTGCATAGCAATGATAGGAGAGACCATGTGAGGTTATGACAGAGCCAAGTGACTTGGTGTATAGCGAGAATAGGAGAGGGCCTAGAACAGAGCCCTGGGGGACGCCAGTGGTGAGAGCGCGTGGTGAGGAGACAGATTCTCGCCACGCCACCTGGTAGGAGCGACCTGTCAGGTAGGACGCAATCCAAGCGTGGGCCGCGCCGGAGATGCCCAACTCGGAGAGGGTGGAGAGGAGGATCTGATGGTTCACAGTAAATCAGTTAATCCCACAGTTAATCCCACCACAGTGTCCGATTTCAAATAGGCTTTACAGCGAAAGCACCACAAATTATTATGTTAGGTCACCACCAAACCACAATAAAAACAGCCATTTTCCCAGCCAAAGAGAGGAGTCACAAAAAGCACAAATAGAGATAAAATTAATCAATAACCTTTGACGATCTTCATCAGATGACACTCATAGGACTTCATGTTACACAATACATGTATGTTTTGTTTGATAAAGTTCATATTTTTATTAAAAAAATCTGAGTTTACATTGGTGCATTACATTCACTAGTTCCAAAAACATCCAGTGATTTTGCATAGCCACATCGATTCAACAGAAATACTCATCATAAACGTAGATGATAATACAAGTTATACACATGGAATTATAGATATACCTGTCCTTAATGCAACCGCTGTGTCAGATTTCAAAAAAACTTTACGGAAAAAGCAAACCATGCAATAATCTGAGACTGCGCTCAGAGCAATCAAGTCAAATTAGCTGCCATGTTGTAGTCAACATAAACCATAAATTACATGCTAAATATTCCCTTACCTTTGATGTTCTTCATCAGAATGCATTCCCAGGAATCCCAGTTCCACAATAAATGCTTGATTTGTTCGATAATGTCCGTTATTTATGTTCAAGTAGCTACTTTTGTTAGCCCGTTTGTTACACCTATCCAAACGCTGGTGCTGGTCGACAATTTTTTCGGACAGAATCTTCAAAAAGTTATATTAGAGGTCGAAGAAACATTTCAAACTAAGTACAGAATCATCCATTAGGATGTTTCTATCATAAATCTTCAATAAAGTTCCAACCGGAGAATTCCTTTGTGTCTTGAGGAGGAACAGAACACAGGAAGGTATCATGTGTTATGAGCGTGACCTGGAACTGGCTCTCTGCTCATTCCCCTCTCATTCATTCCCACAACACAGTAGAAGCCTCATTCAAATTTCTATAGATGGTTGACATCTAGTGGAAGCCCTAGGGGATTTCATTAGGGAATGGGTTGAATATATACCAACCTCAGATTTCTCTCTTCCTGTTTGGATTTGTTCTCAGGTTTTTGCCTGCCATATGACTTCTGTTATACTCACAGACATCATTCAAACAGTTTTAGAAACTTCAGAGTCTTTTCTATCCAAAACTAATAATAATATGCATATATTAGCAACTGAGACTGAGGAGCAGGCCGTTTACTCTGGGCACCTCTGGGCACCTTTCATCCAAGCTACTCAATAGTGCCCCTGCAGCCAGAAGACATTTTTAACCATGCCAAAAAGGAAAATAGTATAATAGAGAGAGTACCACTACCAGACCCACACACATCAGCAGAAGAGACTGCCTAGAGTGTAGCCTGTTTAGCAAATAGCCAGTGGAGAGAAAAGAGAATACACACCATATAAAACCCACATCACAGCACAGGGGTAATCCCACCAATAATACCTCGTACAATAATAATAATAATAATAATAATGGCAGAGCAATTGAACGGCAACTTCATAGAAACAACGTGCAAGAAAGAACCCAGTCATCAACAGAGGATTTGCAATAATTTTTATTACCTGCCAGTGGAGGAGGGCAGAGGTTATGAATGTGGCGGGTGTTCATAGACAAAACAAAGGCCTTAAAATGTCCACAATCTTCTCGGCCATGCTGCAAAAGCTTTGATTGGTTGGAAAATAATTCTATGCAAGGAAGTGAGGAGCACAAGCCTCAGATGTTTTGTATTGACGCCAATGTACCCAGAGGAGGACGGGAGCTAGCTGTCCTCCAGCTACACCATGGTGCTACCCTACAGAGTGTCGCTGAAGCTACTGTAGACCTTCAGTACAAAACAGTGTGTTTTAATCAGTTATTTGGTGATGTGAATATATTTCGTATAGCGTCATCCAAAAAGGATAACTTTGTTAATGTTTCATTATTTTGTATTTTCTGAAATTCACTGAGTAGGATGGACCTCCCCTTCCTCTTCTGAGGAGCCTACACTGACACATAGAGACACATTCACACACACAACCCATTTCAGTCAGTGCAGTAGGTGAGAGTGATTGAGTGCTGCAACAATGTCTACAGTTTCTTGGATAGCCTATAATCTGGAGGTGATCCAACTGCCTCCCAAATAGCACCATGCTCCCTATGTGCCATTGGTCAAAAGGAGTCCTACATAGGGAATAGGGGGCCATTTGAGTCACAGATTGTCACAGTGGCATGTAGGAGGCTTCAAACTGGCATCCTATTCACATTGTACACATTGTACAGCTACTATCAAAACAGAACAAATAATTTTCACAAGTCATAATATCTGATCGAGTCACGAAAGGCCATTGGTGACTCGTCTTTAAAGTGTTATGTTATTGATGGTTATAATTAAACAGCCATTATGAAGGTAATCTTAATTAAAAGGTAAACATGTCAATTACGCTAAAATGTTGTGCTTTTGTGTTTTGCACCTGCAGTTGTACTGCACCTGTGAAGTAATTAAGACGCTATTGTCATCCCCCTGGCACAGATACATGTCACTCAGTATTTTAGTGTGATTTCCCTGAAGGGTAGTTTTCTACTCAGTATAAGCCACTTGAGTTCACTTGTAATGAATGTGTCAATATCTCTCTTTAGAGGAGACTCACACTGGAGCTGTAAACTTTATGTTTTTAAGGTTTTTAATTATACTAAACAAAAATATAAAAGCAACACGCCACAATTTCAACGATTTTACTGAGTTACAGTTTATATAAGGAAATCATTCATTTGAAATACATTTGTTAGGCCCTAATCTATGGATTTCACATGACTGGGCAGAGGAGCAGCCATTGGTGGGCCTGGGAGGGTAATTGGCTTCACATGACTGGGCAGGGGCGCAGCCATGGGTAGGCTAGGCCCAACCACTGGGGAGCCAGGCCCAGGCAATCAGAATGCGTTTTTTTCCCCACTAAAAGGCTGCATTACAGACAGAAATACTCAGTTTCATCAGCTGTTTGGGTGGCTTGTCTCAGATGACCTCGAAGAAGCCAGATATGGAGGTCATGGGCTGGCGTAGTTACACATGGTCTGCAGTTGTGAGGCCGGTTGGACGTACTGCCAAATTCTCTAAAACGAAGTTGGAGATGGCTTATGGTAGAGAAATTAACATTAAATTATCTGGCAAAAGCTCTGGTGGACATTCCTGCAGTCAGCATGCCAATAGCCAATTGCAATTGCAATCCTCAAAACTTGAGACATCGGTGGCATTGTGTTGTGTGACACATTTTCTAGTGGCCTTTTATTGTCTCTGCACAAGGTGCACCTGTGTAATGATCATGCTGTTTAATAAGCTTATTGATATGCCACACATGTCAGTTGGATGGATTACCTTGGCAAAGGAGAAAACAAATTTGTGATGAAATATGGGACCAACAGTTTGTATGTTGCGTTTATATTTCTGTTCGGTAAATTTAGGAAATGTTGGGAAGCTATCTGTTTTCAGGTTTTCTTGCATGTCACACTATTTTGTCTCTGTCTGCCTGAAAGGGGATGCGTGACTAGTGGCAGTGAGGTCAGACGCAGGAGAGCAGAACTCGGCAATAGCCGGAGCAGATTAATTTCATAACCAACGGCATAAAGAATTAACCAACAAGGGTACAAAACCCGACACGCACCAGTAACCATGTGCACAAGCACTTACAAACAACAATACCACACAAAGACATGGGGGGAACAGAGGGTTAAATACACAACACTTAATGAGGGAAATGTGAACCAGGTGTGTAGGAAAACAAGACAAAACAAATGGAAAATGAAAAGTGGATCGACAATGGCTAGAAGACTGGCGACGCCGACCGCCGAACGCAGCCAGAACAAGGAGAGGAACTGACTTCGGTGGAAGTCGTGACACTGCCTTTGTTTCTGTCTTTCTCTCACTGTCTCTTTATTGTATTCCCATCCTAATCCAATACTCCCTATGCAATACTGCCTATCCAATACTCCCAATCTAATACTCCCTATTCAATACTCCCTATCCAATACTCCCAATCTAATACTCCCAATCCAATACTCCCTATCAAATACTCCCTATCCAATACTACCAATCTAATACTCCCTATCTAATACTCCCTATCCAATACTCCCTATCCACTACTCCCTATCCAATACTCCCAATCCAATACTCCCAATCCAATACTCCCTATCCAAATCTGTCACTCATGAACAGCTTTTGTCCTTCATATAAATCTGAAGCTGAAGTGGGCAACTCATACCCCTGAACATTTCATTATCATTCATTGACATTACAACTTATGCATTAAACATGCCAGAAAATAAGGCAGAAATTTTAAAGTATACACAATAGTTTTTAAAAATCCCATTAAATGGTAAAACGCAGTGCAATATATATTTGTATATCCTCCTTTAAGGATATGTGTGAGAGTGACAGTCAAGAATATGTGTGTGTTCTTGAGTGGGTTTTGTTTATTTCCTATTCCTAGTTATATGACCCAAAAGTTGTTTTTGTCTTGGTCCGTTTCCCATAGGGCCAATGTCCCCCTTCTAGAGGTCATGTATTTCCTTGACCCCTGGGAGTCCCCAGCCTTTCATTCTTTCCAATAATCTAATTAACACCACTGGCTAATTAGGGAAACAGTACGAATGCAGCCATGAAAAGGCACCCATCTTGTTAAAAATGTCTGAGTGGGGACAAGAGGAAATGGAAATCAATGTGGCCACTGAAGAAATCCTATGATCACCCACACTCCTCTTCTTATTTCTCTGTCTGACATGGACCAGCCTGATTTGGCAACAGTCTGTATCCCACTCCCACTTTCCACCAACGCTTCTGCATTCGTCTCAAAGTCCTTACACACCCTCCCTCAACATCTCTGGCTCAGCACTAAACTCAAAGGGGGGGTTATACAGTAGAAAATTGTGTGGCATGATGGGGGAAGAGTAGTGACGTGGGGCGTGATGGGAGAGTGGGGACGTGGGGCGTGATGGGAGAGTGGGGATGTGGGGCGTGATGGGAGAGTGGGGACGTGGGGCTAGATGGGAGAGTGGCGACGTGGGGCGTGATGGGAGAGTGGGGACATGGGGCGTGATGGGAGAGTGGTGACGTGGGGCTTGATGGGAGAGTGGGGACGTGGGGCGTGATGGGAGAGTGGGGACGTGGGGTGTGGTGGGAGAGGTGGGACGTGGTGCGTGGTGGGAGAGTGGGGACGTGGGGCGTGATGGGAGAGTGGGAACGTGGGGCGTGATGGGAGAGTGGGAACATGGGGCGTGATTGGAGAGTGGGGACGTGGGGCGTGATGGGAGAGTGGGGACGTGTGACGGATGATAGGGTGACAGTGAACAGATGTGGGGACTGATGGATGGCAGGGACATTAAAAGTGAAAGAGGCAGTGCACAGTCAGAATGCAGCATTGCAGGGGTCTCCGGGTCTGTGAGATGCCATGCAGGAGTTGGGAGATGCTACAGCAGCAAGGCGTCTCTCTACAGAGTCAGTCCCTACAGGTTCAGAAAAGCTCCATAAGGCTATGCACAAATTCTGCAGGCACGGGTCAGAGTGTGTGTGCGCGTTTTTGTGTGTCGTTTGCCTCCTGCCATCTGGAGAGGAAAATCCTACCTTCCATACAGATCACCTGCCTCATAATCACCCCATCAGTCAAAGTCCCAGAGCACAAACATTGTGTCTGAACCTGAAATATTCAACAATATGATGGGCTAACGATAACATCTCCTCTGATCTACACATGAATCACGCAAGGCTAGCGCCTGTCTATTTAACAGTCTACCTCGATGGTCGTATAATGCATACAGAAGTGATTTCTCGGTGCTATAGAGAGATTTCTCTGGCACTTATCCAATATAGGTTGGTTTACCAGTAAGGATATGCACATTTATTTTTCCTCCAGAGGGTATACACAAAGTGAAATTTACATAAGATTCATAGCAGAGCATTTCCTTACGCCCAATTGATGTATTAGATGGTTTATTCAGAGCGAAGCAGAGTCTTGTTCTTTCGAAAAGAACGTGTACTGGCAATAGAAGGCAAGGAACGCCAGAACAGCGAGCGATGCTACAATGCCCAATAAAAACCTGAAAACCACGCAGTCTAATACCTTTACAATCTCCAGAAACCACTATTGTTATCCCATCTTCTTCACAAGCTTAATCTACATGTGCAAATGTCATTTTAAGCTCACTAGTTAAGCCTGTAGAACAATCATAATTACAATCGGTCACAACACCAAAGGAATTGATCTGTGTTTCACGTTTTGTTTAATATAGTATAGTGTATAAAGGTATGCTTCATGTTCGAGCAGTATCACAATAGCCGACATCTTCATCCTCCACTGCTTCTGACTAAGTCAGTAAAGCGTTGTAGTAGAAGGTGAAAGTGCTGCTGTCGACGGGAGAGAAGAAGTGATGCCCGACGTTGGCGATAATCAGTCCGTTGGAACATTGAAGGCAACCGTCGGTTCTGTTGTTATATTAGCCTTGAGCACCACCGCCTACGTGGGCCTAATAGTGCCTGTGCCATTTCGTCTCCTCTAATGAGCTGAATGAGATGAGGAGAGGATGAGGGTAGCGGATGAGGGCTAGTGTGAGAGGTGAGTTAGGGTTGGGACGAGGGGAATTGCGTCTGCAGCTAATCAATTAGGCAGGGAGCCGTCACGTTCTGACTAAACTCCTACGTGGCTCAGTTCACTGGTCTTTGCAGAGTAGGGAAACTCACTGTCGACTAGCACTAACAGGAAGAGAAAGACAGAGGATTTGGAGGCCCTTCCTGGCTGTAGGCCTTATCTACACCTTTGAGCATATCTCTACTGATGGGAGGAGAGTCATGTTTGATGCACACAAACAAATCAATACTACAGTGTGTGTGAAGTATTGAGATTTTCTTTGGCAGACTTACAATAACAACGTCAAGCCCAGATTGGAAACTAAACCATTCCCCTCTAGTTATTCCCTTCCTACCAAAAAAACGACCTTCCTTCCTGCTTCCTACCTTCCTACTTTCCTACCTTCCCACCTTCTTCATACCTTCTTCCTACCTTCCTACTACTTCCTACTTTCCTACCTTCATATGCACCATGTTATCAAGTTTTCATCTACTGTTACCTGAATCGGCTATACAGTACATTCAGAATACCGTAGATTTCCGAAAGACAACTAAACCAAGGCAATTATGTCAACCTTGTTCTAAAGTTAAAATGCATTGCAGAGAGCACTCTGCCAACAACATTAGGTGGAAACTGAGCTGCACTTCCTAACCTCCTGCCAAATGTATGTAGAGACACATACTTCCCTCAGTTTACACAGACCCACAAATCATTTGAAAACAAATCCAATGTTGATAAACTCCCATATCTATTGGGTGAAATACCACAGTAACAGCAGCAAGATGTGTGACCTGTTGCCACAAGAAAAGGGCAACCAATGAAGAACAAACACCATTGTAAATACAATCTAAATGTATATTTATTTAACTTCCATTTTGTACTTTAACTATTTGCACATCATTATAACACTGTAAATAGATATAATATAACATTTTAGATATAACATTTTAATTGTCTTTATCATTTTGTTACTTTTGTGATTGTAATGTTTACTGTACATGTTTTATTGCTGGGGTGGCAGGTAGCCCAGTGGTTAGAGTGTTGGGCCAATAACCGAAAGGTTGCCTGGACTGAATCCCCAAGCTGACAAGGTAAAAATCTTTCGTTCTGCGCCTGAAGAAGGCGGTTAACCCACAGTTCCCCGGTAGGCTGTCATTGTAAATAAGAATTTGTTCTTAACTGACTTGCTTGGTAAAATAAAAAATAATAATTTCGCTTTTGTTTATGATCTATTTCACTTGCTTTGGCAATGTAAACATATGTTTCCCATGCCAATAAAGCCCTTTAAATCGAAATTGAATTGAGAGAGAAAAAGAGAGAGAGAGAGAGAGAGAGAGAACACCCTCCTCCTACTCAGGTCTCCTTTGTTCTCTGTCGGTTAGTTACACATTATGTCTTCAAGTCTTTCCCGCTCTGTTTTTCTCTACCTCTCCCTCGCTCCCTCTCTCTCTCTGAATGCAAGGAGTGCTATCTCTGGGGAAACAGCACAAAACAGAACAAAAGTCTCTCCTCTCGCCCAGCCACTTTATCGGCAGGCGCTTTGCTTTTTAACATGGGGGAACAAAAAGTCAATGCATTTTTTAAGTGTCCGTCAATTCATGTATTTTTGTTTTTTTAAATTGGCTGCCTGGTGTGAGTCGGGATTAGCTAGTTTGTGTTGTGGAGAGAAAGACTCATGGAGAAAAGGCATTTGAATGGAGTCATCATGGCCTGTTGTTTATGAAACTGCCACAATTGTCTGCTATCCTTTTCATATCAGGGTAGGTCTCTTCATCTTGAGCCTCTGAATACTGGACAAAACACAGTAGCCTTTCAAATCTCTCTAACGGGGCTTCGGAATTCCAGAACATTAGTCTATTTATTTTTCTAAATGAAGGATAACTGCAGAGGGAGGTAGAGGGAGAGACAAACACCAAACCAGACACCGAAATTAAATCGATGATATCCACTTCTTTCTGTAGTAATCTTCAACATGTTTCGTCGTCACATTGATTCCACTTTATATAATGGCCCCAGAGGGGATGGCTTCCGTTTTACGAGCTCCTAAGCAGCTGTGCTATTTTGTTAGTTTTTTTGCGATGTTTGTAAGAAATGTTGTACATAATGTTGCTGCTACCATCTCTTACGACCACCAAGAGCTTCTGGATATCAGAACAGTGTTTACTCACCTCGAACTGGACGAATATTTTTTCTTTAATGAGTCCGACGCAAAGGATATACTGCTTTGTCAAGACAAGACCCAAATCCACGCAATCAGCGTGAAGAAAAGACAGAGGAAAAGGGGGAAGAGGGCAGAGTGCCTTGTAAGAATTTGCAGACTAGAAGGTAAACCACCAATTCCCTCCGTGTTATTGGCCAAAGTGCAATCATTGGAAAACAAACTGGACAATCTACTATTAAGACTATCCTACCAACAGGACATTAAAAACTGTAATATGTTACATCGAGATGTGGCTGAATGACAACACAGATAAAATAGAGCTGGCTGGCAGGAAAGAGCAGCTACGTCTTGGAAGACGTGTGTACGTTTGTCTAATATTAAAGAAGTCTCAAGGTATTACGCGCCTGAGGTAGAATAACTCATGATAAGCTGTAGACCACACTATATTCCAAGAGAGTTCTCATCTATATTATTCGTGGCTGTCTATTTACCACCACAAACTGATGCTGGCACTAAGACCACACTCAGCGAGCTGTATAAGGCCATAAACAAACAAGAAAATGGTCATCCAGAAATGGCTCTGCTAGTGGCCGGGGACTTTAATGCAGGCAAAATTAAATCAATTTTACCTCATTTCTACCAGCATGTCAATTGTGCAACCAGAGGAAAAATAACTCTAGACCACCTGTACTCCACAGACAGAGACGCATACAAAGCTCTCCCTGGCCCTCCATTTGGCAAATCTGACCATAATTCTTTCTTCCTGATTCCTGCTTACAAGCAAAAACTAAAGCAGGAAGTACCAGTGACTCGCTTAACACGGAAGTGGTCAGATAACACGGATGCTACGCTACAGGACTGTTTTACTAGCACAGACTGGAATATGTTCTGGGATTCATCCAATGGCATTGAGGAGGATAACACATTAGTCATCGGCTTCATCAATAAGTGCATCAACGACATCGTCACCACAGTGACCATACATATATTTCCCAACCAGAAGCCATGGATAACAGGCAACTTCCGCACCGAGCTAAAGGATAGAGCTGCCGCTTTCAAGGAGCAGGACACTAATCCGGACGCTTATAAGAAATCCCGCTATGCCCTCAGACGAACCATCAAACAGACAAAGCGTCAATACAGGACTAAGATTTAATTCTATTACAACAGCTCTGACGCTCGTCAGATGTGGCAGAGCTTGAAAAATATTACAGACTACAAGAGGAAACCCAGCTGTGAGCTGTCCAGTTTTGTGAGCCTACCAGATGAGCTACATGCCTTTTTGTGCACACTTCGAGGCTACCAACACTGAAGCATGCATGAGAGCGCCAGCTGTTCTGGACGACACTCTGTCGTATCGTCCGGCGCTCGGTTTTTAGCTGCGCTAACATAATCGCAAAAGGGTTTTCTAATGATCAATTAGCCTTTTCAAATTATAAACTAGATTAGCTAACACAACGTGCCATTGGAACACAGGAGTGATAGATGCTGATAATAGGGCTATGTACACCTATGTAGATATTCCATTAAAAAAACAGCTGTTTCCAGCTACAATAGTCATTTACAACATTAGCAATGTCTACACTGTATTTCGGATCAATTTGATGTTATTTTAATGGACAAAAAATGTGCTTTTCTTTCAAAAACAAGGACATTTCTAAGTGACCCCAAACTTTTGAACGGTCGTGTATATATACTAGTCAGTATCAGAGGAAGACCCAGAGGTAGACCAAGAGGAAGACCCAGAAGAATGCCAGTCACCCAAGTCATAGACTGTACTCTCCGCTACCGCACAGCAAGCAGTACCCAAGCCATAATACTGCTGAACAATTAATCAAATGACCACCCAGACTATTTACATCTGAGTCCCCCCTCCCCCTTTGTTTTTACACCGCTGCTACTCGCTGTTTATTATCTATAGAATAGTCACACATTGACTCGGTACAGGTATCCCCTGTATATATAGCCTCGTTATTGTTATTTAATTTTCTTGTGTTACTTTTTTTTCTCATTTTACTTCATTTATTTTATTATTATTTTTATTTCACTGTATTTAGTAAATATTTTCTTAACTCTATTGAACTGCATTTCACGGTAAGGTCTACTACACCTGTTGTATTCGGCACATGTAACAAAAAACATTTGATTTGATTTGATTTTGTTCTCCACTCGTCTACCCACCAACAAACAGCTGCTCTGTTAGCCTATAATTTCCTGTGTGTTTACCTGGGTGTTTACTCAGTAGTCTCCTGATGATCTGTCTTCCCAATATGAGTTCCTTATCGCTCGGTAAGAAGCTTTGCTGTCTTTTCCTCTCATATTGTATCTCCCACCGTTATCGTGTATTCTGGGAGCTGTCAGGTGTTTTTAAAATACCATTATGTAAATGAAGGCTGTGTTGTGTTCCTTGCCTGAATTAGGATGCTGGGGTGATTTAACAGACAGAAAGGGTGAAGAAGAGAGCGACAGAGAGAGAGAGAGAGAGGGAGACATACGATAGAGTGTGAGAGAGAGAGCAGTCCCTCAGTGGTCCCCCCTGTCTCTTTCCTGTGATTTAAAAAAAAGGTTTACCTATCTGCTTCAATAAAAACATATATCTGGTACATGTCAGATAAAAACTATCACAACAACGCTGACTGCTATAGACATTATTATCAACCCCAATTTCGTTTGCTCACTTTTGTCTATTATATATTTAACTTGCTTGGCAATGTTAACTTCTTAGGGATATGTCGCCCATGCCAATAAAGCCCTTTGACTGGAATTGAATTGAATTGTGACTGTTTGGGGACCTCCCTTTACCAACCAATGATAGGATGCTGTAAGGATAATCTTTTTTATTCTTAGTGATTTTTGAATGTTAATTTGTACTGTGTCCTACAATGTCAGTCTGGATCAGTATCTCTGCTATCATGGACAACATACAAATATACTTTCCCAATGTTTCCATTCACTTTGATCTGAGTGCACAATCTGTTTTCATCCGGTCTCCCTAAATGTGTTTGAAATTCATATTTCCCGTTGCTTTGATGCAGCCAGCCTGTGTTCAATAGCAGCAGCCATTGTTATAGCTATGGCATTGCTTTACTCCTACCACTCAAAGCTTCCAGCATCCTCTTATGCAGCTAATCATTTATAGCGGGAAAACCCCTCCTTGACTTATACACCCCCCGCCATCCCCTGTTTCATTTCAATTAGATGTCTGTATGCCTCTGTGTTTTTTAAAGGCCTGTATATTTTAGTCTGTTTAAGTATTACATGAAATCCCCTGTAAAGGCATCAATTTATACTTAGGCCCTACCACTCACTCAAACATGTACCCTCATATGGTCGGACAGCTACACAAACAGAGAGAGAGACACAGAGAGAGAGAGAGAGAGAGAGAGAGACAGAGAGACAGAGTAATAAAGAGAGAGACAGATAGAGAGAGAGAGAGAGAGAGAGAGAGAGAGAGAGAGAGAGAGAGAGAGAGAGAGAGAGAGAGACAGACAGACAGACAGACAGACAGACAGACAGACAGACAGACAGACAGACAGACAGAGAGACAGTCAGAGAGAGAGAGAGACAATGACAGCACTGTAGAAGCCTGGGTCTGTACTTTGTCAATGGTAGGTTACAGGGGGACATTTTGAGGAGATTCACCTACTGCTCACCTCTTGGCCACACTACAGTAGACTATATGATTACAGACATTGACCCTTTCTCTATCAGCTCATTCACTGTCAAGCCACTAACACTTCTGTCTGATCACAGCCAAATTACGTTGTTCCTCAAAAGAACAGACATGGAAACAACCAAACATGCACAGCCCAGTAAGCTGTACAACATCAGAAATTCATACAGATGGGCCCAAAACAGCACAGAAGACTACCAGAAAGCAACCTGTAACCAAAATATCCAAACACTCTAAGATAACTTTCTGGATACCACATTCACTCACAGTAAAGAAGACATCAATCTAGAAGTAAAACACATCAACTATATATTCAGGCAAACAGCATAAGAAGCACAAATCAAATTTATAAAAAGCAAAACAAAAAAGACCACAGATGACAACTGATTTGATGCAGATTGTAAAATTGTAAGGAAAAAACTTAGAACACTATCCAACCAAAAGCACAGAGACCCAAATAATGGTGAATTACACCTTCATTACTGTGAGACTTTAAAACTCTATAAACGTACACTCAGAACCAAAAAAAGCACAGTACAACAGCAAGCAGCTGACACTAATTGAGGAGCCCATAAACACAAACAACTTCTGGCAAAATTTGGAAAAATTATAATAATTGAAAAACAAGAGGAATTAGCACTACAAAATGGTGACATGTGGACAACCCATTTTGAAACACTGTACAACACTGTTAAAATTCACACAAATGCAGAACAACACCAAAGAATGAGAAGTTGAATGGATTAGAAAAAGCTCTAAAAGATCATTAAAATCCATTGGACTCCACAATTACTGACCAGGAGCTCTCTAAGAAACTTCAGGCCCTCAAATTTAAAAAAGCATGCAGACCTGATGGCATCCTAAATGAGATGCTAAAACTCACTAGTGCAAAATTTCTATTGGCTATATTAAAACTGTTCAATTTGATCCCGAGTGTAGGTTATTTCCCTGCCATCTGGAATCAAGGACTCATCACCCCAATCTTTAATAACGGAGACAATTTTGACCCTAATAATTACAGAGGCATTTGTGTGAACAGTAACCTGGGGAAGGTTTTCTGTAGTATTATGAATGTAAGAGTTCTAAACTTCCTTAATAAGCACAATAATACCAAAATATACGCTTGCTTTATCAACTTCCAAAAAGCATA
>NC_088400.1:38526729-38669229 GCF_034236695.1 Oncorhynchus nerka
GCCACCAGCCATACTGCTGGTTCTGTGCATGATATCCTGCAAGACAGGAATGTCAGTGTTCTGCCATGGCCAGCGAAGAGCCCGGATCTCAATCCCATTGAGCACGTCTGGGACCTGTTGGATTGGAGGGTGAGGGCTAGGGTCATTCCCCCCCAGAAATGTCCGAGAACCTACAGGTGCCTTGGTGGAAGAATGGGGAAACATCTCACAGCAAGAACTAGCAAACCTGGTGCAGTCCATGAGGAAGAGATAAACTGCAGTACTTAATGCAGCTGGTGGCCACACCAGATACTGACTGTTACTTTTGATTTTAACCTCCCCCTTTGTTCAGGGACACATTATTCTATATATGTTAGTCAAATGTCTATGGAACTTGTTCAGTTCATGCCTCAGTTGTTGAATCTTGTTATGTTCATACACATATCAAATCAAATCAAATCAAATGTTATTTGTCACATACACATGGTTAGCAGATGTTAATGCGAGTGTTTCGAAATGCTTGTGCTTCTAGTTCCGACAATGCAGTAATAACCAACAAGTAATCTAGCTAACAATTCCAAAACTACTACCTTATAGACACAAGTGTAAGGTGATAAAGAATATGTACATAAAGATATATGAATGGGTGATGGTACAGAGCGGCATAGGCAAGATACAGTAGATGGTATTGAGTGCAGTATATACATATGAGATGAGTATGTAAACAAAGTGGCATAGTTAAAGTGGCTAGTGATACATGTATTACATAAAGATGCAGTAGATGATATAGAGTACAGTATATACATATACATATGAGATGAATAATGTAGGGTATGTAAACATTATATTAGGTAGCATTGTTTAAAGTGGCTAGTGATATATTTTACATCATTTCCCATCAATTCCCATTATTAAAGTGGCTGGAGTTGAGTCAGTGTGTTGGCAGCAGCCACTCAATGTTAGTGATGGCTGTTTAACAGTCTGATGGCCTTGAGATAGAAGCTGTTTTTCAGTCTCTCGGTCCCAGCTTTGATGCACCTGTACTGACTTCGCCTTCTGGATGATAGCGGGGTGAACAGGCAGTGGCTTGGGTGGTTGAGTTTGCTTAAAATAAATGCAGTTGACAGTGAGAGGACGTGTCTTTTTTTTGCTGTGTCTCTAATATGGTCATACATTTGGCAGGAGGTTAGGAAGTACATCTTAGTTCCCACCTCATTTTGTGGGCAGTGTTCACATGGCCTGTGTTCTCTTAAGAGCCAGGTCTGCCTTCGGTGATCTTTCTCAATAGCAAGGCTATGCTCACTGAGGCTGTACATAGTCAAAGCTTTCCTTTATTTTGTGTCCATCACAGTGGTCAGGTATTCTGCCACTGTGTACTCTCTGTTTAGGGCCAAATAGCATTCTAGTTTGTTCCTTTTTCGTACGCACTTTCCATTGTTTCAAGTAATTATCTTTTTGTTTTCTCGTGATTTGGTTGGTTCTAATTGTGTTGCTGTCCTGGGACTCTGTGGGGTCTGTTTGTGTTTGTGAACAGAGCCTCAGGACCAGCTTACTTAGGGGTCTCTTCTCCAGGTGAATTTCTCTCTAGGTGATGGCTTTGTTATGATAGGTTTGGGAATCACTTCCTTTTAGGTGGTTGTAGAATTTAATGTGTCTTTTCTGGATTTTGATCATTAGCAGGTATCGGCCAGGTATCGAGTCTCAATTTGGTATTTGTCTCATTTTGTGAATTCTTGGTTGGTGAGCGGACACCAGACATTACATTACATTTAAGTAATTTAGCAGACGCTCTTATCCAGAGCGACTTACCTCACAACCATAAAGGGCAATGGGTTCTATAACGGATTCAAGTATTTTTAGCCAGATCCTAATTGGTATGTCAAATTTGATGTTCCTTTTGATGGCATAGAAGGCCCTTCTTGCCTTGTCTTTCATACCGTTCACAGCTTGGTGGAAGTTACCTGAGTTGCTGATGTTTAGGCCGAGGAATTCATTGTTTTTTTGTGTGCTCTTGGACAACAGTGTCCATATGGATTTTATATTTGTGGTCCTGCCAACTGGACCTTTTTTGCAAAACCATTATTTTTTGTCTTACTGAGATTTACTGTCAGGGCCCAGGTCTGACAGAATCTGTACAGAAGATCGACTTGCTGCCCTTAGTTGGGGACAGAATCACCAGATCATCACCAAAAAGTAGACATTTGACTTCAAATTCTAATAGGGCGAGGCCGGGTGCCTCAGACTGTTATAGTTACCTCACCAATTAAAATATATATATATGCTGAAGAGGGTGGGATTTGAGCTGCATGCCTATCTCACCCCCCCCCCCCCCAGGCCTGTGTACATGGATTTTATGTCGTATGTTTTTCTCCTAACACCACTTTCCATCAATTTGTATAGCAGACCATCATGCCAAATTGAGTCGAAAGCTTTCTTGAAATCAAAAAAGCATGAGAAAACTTTGGGTTCTTTTGGTTTGTTTGTTTGTCAATTAGGGTGTGAAGAGTGAATTCTCTTTCTCTCGCCAAATCCCTTGTTGTAATCAGCTTCAGCTTATCTGTCAGCTGACAAAAAGGGCCAATGTCTTTTACTCTCTCCTCCACTTCCCTGCCTCTCCTCTCCAATCTCTCCCTCGATCTGAGACAACTGCTTTCACAGATAGATCTGTATCTGAGCCCACCTTCCCTCTGTATACCTTTCTCACTGGGATCTTTCTTGTTTTGGAGACCATGATGCTCCATATAACTTTGTCTAAAAGGGATATTTCACCAACGAAACAAATTTCACCAGATGTTTGCGAAAGTTAAACTGAGTCCCTTTGCATTTATTCTATAGGCTATACATTAAAACTCTGCAGTCTTGATGTCCTGAAGAAATTGAAAAATTGAGCCCAATTGTCCGAATTGTCACAGTTGCACAAAACATTTAGTTAGCAAATTGATTCAGTTAGCAAAGTTTGAAAGTCGAACTCTTGAACTGGTTGTACTTGTGTTGTTCTCCATCCTCAAATCTATGTATGAATTTAGTTTAATTTATTTAGCGTTGATTACAGATTGGACCATTACAGAGTCAAATGTGATTCCTGTTTTTGACCATATTACCACAAAACCTCATCATATTCCCTCGAGATCAGTCCAAATTACCGCTAGAACAGAAATGTGCGGGAACACAGTCAAAACAGGAAGCAAATGTAAATCTTTAACTAATATTAGCTAAATATGGGGGATTGGAAATTAGGCAGACAATTACTTCAATAGAAGCCACAATCTATCTGCAATATTAAAGCTGATCTACTACCCCCCCCCCCCCCAAAAAAAAACTGCTAAATAGAACAAACAAAGTAGATGTAGGCTGGCATGAAGGATCGGGAGACAGACGCAGGAATGCGTAATGGGGTCTTTATTGTACCCAAATCACGGCATGCCATGTAAAAGCATGGGGACGAAGACCAAACTAACACTACAAAAACACAGGTTTGAACCCAAACAGAAGAGCGAGGACTACCTCAAATAAATAACAATGATTAACACATGAGACCGGAAATCATCTGCGCATTCCACAAGGGCACGAAAGCCCAAAACACAAAGCACAGGTACACACACGCAACAACCAACAGACATTGTAACAATATTCAACCCCCCAATGGAAACCAAAGGGCACACTTATACAAGTACTAATCAGTGGGAATAGGGGACAGGTGTGCGTAATGAAAGTTCTGGAGGGATCCGTGACATTAGCAGTTCAAGTTTCAACTTGTTATTTGCTAGCTGACATTTTGTTGCAAAATTTGCTACAATTGTGCAAGAATTACATGGTACAATTGTTTTTATCCATCCCATATGGCAGTCAAGATACCAGAGTTGTTTATGGAATAAATCCAGTGGGACCTGGGGTGTATTCATTAGACGGATTTAGTTATAAAAACGTTTTGTCTGTTGAGAATTGTTTTGCAACGAAAACCGTTTACTGTTTGCTCTAGGAACCAAACGGAAGAAAACAAAACGAAATGGGAAGGGACCTACCTGAATTTGTCCAATAGAAACTCTCTTTTTTGTTGTGAAACATTTTCCGTTAGGAGTAAACGGTTTCCGTTGCAATGGCAACAGACCATACATTTTGCAACGTAAATCGACTAATGAAAACACCTTAGGACACAGCTGGACTTTAGGACACTAACAAGGTATGAAAATGTCGGATAAAGTTTGTCTCAATGGTGAAGTCTAGGCCTATGTGCTACACAGATCAAACTAGGCCTGGTTCCTCTACAATACATAAACATTAGACTATAACAGTAACCGTTCTACTCCATATTATAACAACCTATAGTTTTGGAAAACAGATTCCCTCATGCTAGGCCAGTTATTCAGATGAAGAGTGATGGCTTTGGTGTAGAGAGGGGGATCCTAAATGGCAGATAGAAGAATTATAAATCGCTCAGCAGCAGCAGCCATTACTGTCACAGACAGACTAACAGTAGTGTATGATCCTCATTGTGACGGCATGGAGCAGCTCGCTCACACAACAGAGACAGGTCAGCTAGAGTTACATGGCTGCAGGCTTGGTCTGACTGCTCCTCACATAGTCGCTTGTCTGGCCAAAACGTGTAGCCTGTTCACGCACAAATGTGAAGACCGTTCAATGAAAACATTGAATTCAATTTCAAAATGTCAGTCGAATTTATGCAGGAGACTCTTTCTCGTATGCAAAACATCATGTTGCATGCAATTGTAATGCAATACACATGAACACTTACTAAAAGCTCCCACACAAATGCAAACTATCTTCTCTTTCTCTTCCTCTCTCCCTCTCTCCTTCTCTTCCTCACTCCCTCTCTCCTTCTCTCCCTCACTCCTGACCACCTACACAAAGGCACTTCCAACCCATCCTGGGCATTCAGGCTCTGCAATAAAATGCTAGATTCAAATCTATGGACGTATGGTCCTGCATCATGTATCCCCTTCTCATTAGGAAGTAACCTTAACATGCTGTCACTACTGACCTTTCCCTGAGTGGCCTCCACACAGGTTGCGATTTATTGGCATGAATCTTGCCCTGGAGGCAGCTCTACAGAGTGGTCACTAGCTGGCACAGCCACAAAGTCATACAATCGGATTTTAAACCTAACCCTAACGTTAACCCTGACCTTAACCACAATGCTAACTTTAATGACTAACACTAACCTTAAATTAAGACCAAAAAGTTTTTTTTGTTTTAATGATATATCCAATTTTGACTTTGCTGCTGGCCCATCTAACAAAAATTGCTCAGCTCTGCCTCCAGAGCAAGATTCATGACAATTAATGTCAACCTGCGGCCTCCCCGGCCTCCCCGTCCACAGCAACAGCGTGTCATATAGAGTTAGCAATTAGCATTAGCCAAAGCTCAAAATGTATTTTACATTTTTTTCTTAGGTTTCTATATACTAGGTAATTAGTATGTAGAATGTGGAATGACTTCAGTGGCATGGGGTCAGTGGTGACTTCACAACCCAAACTAATTCAACTGATACCTTTACTGCGGTTTAAGTACTAGGACTATTTTTGTTTTATTTATTTGATTTCAGCTTTATTGAACCAGGTAAGTCAGTTGAGAACAAGTTCTCATTTACAACTGCGAAAGGGGGAGTTGGCTTTGGGTGTGACCAGTGAAATATACCTGCTGGAGCGCTTGCTACGGGTGGGTGCTGCTATGGTGACCAGTGAGCTGAGATAACCAATAGAACAAACTGTGTATAATATTTCATTACGAATAGCAGTTCTCTATTCGGCTGTATCACGCTGTTTATTTTGGTACGTAAGTTCTATTGCACTATACTGTATAGTGTATTGAGTTGTACGGTGTGGTCGTGTGTTGAACTTTACTCTGACCTCTGTAATGTGCAGCATGTAGCCAAATCCACATCATCATTCCCTGTGTGTCTACAGGTGAGCCTGCGGGGAGAGAGGTCATGACCCCAGCCCTCTGCTGCTGCTAGCAGGGCTATAGAAAGCTCATTACACACTAATGGTGTTGGCAAAGCTGCTCTCGCAGGTGCAGCCTAGAGATGTGTGTGTGTGCATGCGCGTACTCTGGGGCGTGTGTTTGTATGTGCATTGCCAGTGTGTAGGCATTGCCCGTGCGCGGTATGTGTGAGTGTGTATGTGTGCATGCATCAATGGAGAACTAATCAAACAGCTTTCCAGAGATAATAATTCTCTATTGGGGATGATAATGGAAGAAGGCAAACGCTGGGGGCGGAGTCTTCAGAGGCACAAAGGAGATTGTAACTAACTGGCAGTGTGACATTCAAAACACTAACTTTCACTATGTAGCCAAAACACAGAGAACTAAACAGACAGGATAACATAAAACATTGGATCGGATAATAATTAGAGAATGAATAGTTAGGTTGCAAATATTCTATATTTGATTGATTTGCGATTGCACTTGTGTGCAAGTTGTTTTTTCATAGAAAAAACCATTGTGGGGGAAAAAGCTAATATTTGTATAACGGCTGAGATTCACTTTGAGTGCTCTGGAATGAATTAATCATGCAAGATAGAAATATATCTAATAGAAAGCAGGGAACAAAAACACTGGGGAATATGTCCGCTGTAACTTGTAATAAAATATCCAATTAAATCACATTTTATTTGTCACGTGCCGAATACAACCTTACCGTTAAATGCTTACTTACAAGCCCTTAACCAACAATGCAGTTTAAGAAATAGAGTTAAGAAAATATGTACAAAATAAACTAAAGTAAAACCTGTAATTAAAAGCAACACAATAAAATAACATTAACGAGGCTATATACAAGGGGTACCAGTACTGAGCCAATGCGCGGGGGTACAGGTTAGTCGAGGTAATTTGTACATGTAGGTAGGGGTAAAGTCACTCTGCATAGATAATAAACAGTGAGTAGCAGCAGAGTAAAACAAAAGGGGAGGGCGTTGTAAACGTAAATAGTCCGGTTGGCCAATTGATGAATTGTTCAGCAGCCTTATGACTTGAGGGTAGAAGCTGTTAAGGAGACTTTTGGACCTAGGCTTGGTGCTCCGGTACCGCTTGCCTTGAGGTAGCAGTATAAGGGCACAGTGTGAGACCCAGATGTAGACACGGGAGGCAGATGGTTTGAGTTTTTGATATTTATTATATCCAAATGGGGTAGGCAAGAGAATGGTAGAGGACAGGCAAAAAGTCAAAACCAGTTCAGAGTCCAGGAAGTACAGTGTGGCAGGCAGGCCCGAAGTCAGGTCAGGCAGAATGGTCAGGCAGGTGGGTACAGAGTCCAGAAAACAGGCAAGGGTCAAAACTGTGAGGATTAGTAAAAGAGACTGGAAAAGGCAGGAGCACGGGAAAAACACGCCGGTTGACTTGGAACATACAAGATGAACTGGCACAGAGAGACAGGAAACACAGGGATAAATAGACCAGGGATAACAAGCGACACCTGGATGGGGTGGAGACAATAACAATGACAGGTGAAACAGATCAGGGTGTGACAGAGAGAACAGTCTATGACTTCGGTGACCGGAGTCTTTGACAATTGTTTGGGTCTTCCTCTGACACCGCCTAATATATAGGTTCTGGATGGCAGGAACCTTGGCCCCAGTGATGTACTGGGCCGTACACACTACCCTCTGTAGCGCCTTACAGTCAGATGGCGAGCAGTTGCCATACCAGGCGGTGATGCAATCGGTCAGGATGCTTTTGATGGTGCAGCTGTAGAACCTTTTGAGGATCTGGGGACCCATGCCAAATCTTTTCAGTCTCCTGAGGGGGAAACGACTGTCTTGGTGTGTTTGGAATATGACAGTTTGTTGGTGATGTGGGCACCAAGGAACTTAAAACTCTAAACCCACTCCACTACATCCCCGTCGATGTGAATGGGGGCGTGTACGGCCCTCCTTTTCCTGTAGTCCACGATCAGCTCCTCTGTCTTGATCACGTTGAGGGAGAGATTGTTGTCCTGGCACCACACCATTGTCGGTGATCAGGCCTACCACGGTTGTGTTTTCAGCAAACTGAGTGATGATGTTGCCAGGAGGGAGGGGACTAAGCACGCACCCCAGAGGTGCCCCCACTGAGGATCAGTGTGACGGATGTGTTGCAGGGTGGCCTGTCAGGAAGTCCAGGATCCAGTTTCAGAGGGAGGTGTTTAGACCCAGGGTCCTTAGCTTAGTGAGGAGCTTTGTGGTAACTATGGTGTTGAACGCTGAGCTGTAGTCAATGAACAGCATTCTCACATTTGTTCCTTTTGTCGAGAAGGGAAAGGGCAGTGTGGAGTGCGATTGAGATTACATTATCTGTGGATCTGTTGGGGCAGTATGCAATGTTAAGTGGTTCTAGGGTTTCCGGGATGATGGTTCGTGTGAGCCATGACTGGCCTTTCAAAGCACTTCACGGCTACCGACGTCATTTAGGCATGTTACTTCGCTTTCTTGGGCACAGGGACTTTAGTGGTCTGCTTGAAACATGTAGGTATTACAGACTCAGTCAGGGAGAGGTTGAAAATGTCAGTGAAGACACTTGCCAGCATGCTCTGAGTACACGTCCTGGTAACATGTCTTGGTAACCCGTAACCCGTCTGGCCCTGCGGCCTTGTGAATGTTGGCTTATTTAAAGGTTTTGCTCACATTGATTATGGAGAGTATGATCAAACAGTCGTCCGGAACACCTGGTGCTCTCATGCATGCTTCAGTGTTGCTTGCCATTGTGTTTTAGTAGCTTTCACAAATATTTTCAAATGCAGTAAGATGTCATTTGAAATCTCAGCAAAATCCACGTAGTATTGACATGGATGAGAGTGTATATTAAGACAAAGTTTAATATCTTTAAACCTCTACAAAAGCTAAGAACAATGAATCTCAATTTGAATTATGAAGCATATATTGCCAAGCTCTCCACTTTTCTTAGACAGCAGATATCACCAAATTATGTTAAAGTATGGCGAGTGGGAGAAGATATTGGAAAAACTCAATTGTGAAAAATGTTGGCATGGGTTTGTGAGATCAGTTGCAGAATGCAGATGAGTCTCTGTCCCAAATGGCATACTACTCCCTATATAGTATACAACTTTTGACCGGTGAAGTGTACTACCGCCAACATGCCGACCACTCTTCGACCCTCTCTCCAGCCCACTCCCGTGTATATGGCCAATTAGGTACACCCCCCTTCCTCCCTCTCCTTCCTCCCCCTGTCATTCCTGCTCCCCTGGCCTACCACTCCTGTGACAGCGCGGTTTTGGCACCTGAGGAGCAGCGTGTGTAATGAAAGCATCCCAGGCTTAGCCCAGGGACTGAGAGTTAGTGTCTGCCAAACCCCCAGGTCCTGATGGCAGTTCCTCTCCCGGCAGGGACACACCACACAGCTCAGAGCTCAGCTCTCTGAATCTCCAACTACTTCTGCTTTTACCTTTTATACACCAGAGGAGAAATACATACTTCCCCACATCCTTTAATTTCTCTCTATATTTTCCTTTTCTTAACCTTTCTCTCCTTCTTTTTCTTTATCTCTCCCTACACCCTCCTCTCTCTGTGTTTAACTCCAGCAGGTCTTCTCTGGGAGAGAAGGAGGGAGGGAGCGAGACACCATCCTCTCTCTCTGTGTTTAACTCCAGCAGGTCTTCTCTGGGAGGGAAGGAGGGAGGGAGCGAGACACCATCCTCTCTCTCTCTGTTTAACTCCAGCAGGTCTTCTCAGGGAGGGAAGGAGGGAGGGAGCGAGACACCCTCCTCTCTCTCTGTGTTTAACTCCAGCAGGTCTTCTCTGGGAGGGAAGGAGGGAGGGAGCGAGACACCATCCTCTCTCTCTGTGTTTAACTCCAGCAGGTCTTCTCTGGGAGGGAAGGAAGGAGGGAGCGAGACACCCTCCTCTCTCTCTGTGTTTAACTCCAGCAGGTCTTCTCTGGGAGGGAAGGAGGGAGGGAGCGAGACACCATCCTCTCTCTCTGTGTTTAACTCCAGCAGGTCTTCTCTGGGAGGGAAGGAGGGAGGGAGCGAGACACCCTCCTCTCTCTCTGTGTTTAACTCCAGCAGGTCTTCTCTGGGAGGGAAGGAGGGAGGGAGGGAGTGAGACACCCTCCTCTCTCTGTGTTTACCTCCAGCAGGCCTTCTCTGGGAGGGAAGGAGGGAGGGAGGGAGTGAGACACCCTCCTCTCTCTGTGTTTACCTCCAGCAGGCCTTCTCTGGGAGGGAAGGAGGGAGGGAGTGAGACACCCTCCTCTCTCTATGTTTACCTCCAGCAGGTCTTCTCTGGGAGGGAAGGAGGGAGGGAGCGAGACACCCTCCTCTCTCTCTGTGTTTACCTCCAGCAGGTCTTCTCTGGGAGGGAAGGAGGGAGGGAAAGAGGGAGCAGTGGAGAGTCCATCTTCCTCAGGGAGGGAGATTTTCAGTGACATCCATCACCCTCCTAATGGTGATAAATGCTTGAACATTAGCATGGCCCACACGTCTCCCCCATCTTCCTTCTATCCATTCCCCCATGGATTTTCCCACTCTTTCTTTGTTTTAGTTATTTCGTTGGGTAATGCAGCAATCTTTGTTTTCTCCACCCAGACTTCCAGGTGCGTGCGAATTAGACGCGTCAATAGATAAGAAAAAAAAGAAAAAAACCCTCTTGTGTCTTGCCTCCTACTGCGCGCGCGACTCTTCCCACTCAACAGCCTCATTCAACTTATCATCATTTTCCCATGATTGATTAACTACTGTCATTCTGTTATGTTATTGTGTTCAGTGCAGCATCTCCCCCACTAACTGTTTTTCAGATCGCCCCTCTCCAGGAAGCAGTGTAGCGGATTTACAGCGAACCAAGATAAACATTTGTCAATGCGGGTATTCTTCTAAATTCGCTCACAAGTGAAGACTTTGTTTCTCAGTGCCTCTCATAGAAAATATAGTTTTGTGATTGTGATGAGATATTCCTGACCACTTCCGGCCAGTTGAGGTAATAATTATGGCCATTAATACCTCTACAATTCCTCCAGAAATAAGAACTTCATTAGAAAGCAAGTGCTTACTGGCAATGTGGTCGGATGCCATCGGATTTACATATAACGTATATAAATATATTTATTTGAGATATATTGTCTCGAATAGTCTCGAATAAGTGTTATCCTGTTCCCATTTCCAATGCCAGCACAAAATCAGGACTGTCTGAGCAGGGTTGGGAACAGGAGAACCCAATGCCCATGTTATTTTGAGCTGGATACAGTACTAGGCTACCATCCCTATAAGGACACAAGGCGAGACCCAGATGCAGACACGGGAGGCAGATGGTTTGAGTCTTGATATTTATTAAACAATCCAAACTGGGTAGGCAAGAGAATGGTCGTGGACTGGCAAAAGGTCGAAACCAGTTCAGTCCAGAAGGTACAGAGTGGCAGGCAGGCTCGAGGTCAGGGCAGGCAGACTGGTCAAGGGTCAATAACCGGGAGGACTAGCAAAAGAGAATAGAAGCAAGTATACGGGAAGAATCGCTGGTTGACTTGAGAAACATACAAGACAAACTGACACAGAGAGACGGGAAACACAGGGATATATACACCAGGGAAAACAAGAGACACCTGGAGGGAGTGGAGACAATCACAAGACAGGTGAACCAGATCAGGGTGTGACAATCGCACCACCCGCCCACCATTCATTGTGGACAGAGTTGTGGAGGAAGAAGAATATTGACACTTTTTTGTTGTCATGTGAAAATTCTAATTCAAATATGAAAGTAACACAGTAGTATAACAATACAGAGGCTTGTGTATGGAAATGTTATTATAGTCCACTCTGGCAAGATCTTAAGATAGGCCCTAATTGTCCACCTTTAGCCTACACATGACACACTACCTTTGCCATACACCTGTTATGTTCTGCACTCTGCTGCTTCGACGCCATCATAATCAGTCCCATGCATCCGTGCAAAATGTGGAGTTCTGTTCAAATTCTGTATGGCAAGTTTATCATGAGTGAAAGAGACTTTTGTTTCTGAATTTTAGCTGATCAAGTATTTGGAGTAAACCAAACACGGTCATGTCCCATTTTGGTTTGCCGACTTCTGTCTGTAGCGTCAGAAAGGTTTGGGCTACACACTAATATGTGTAAAGGTGAGACTCTCACGAACATGTTAGTTGTTTTGCTCTAAGATGCCCGTAAGCCTCAGAAAACTCGTCTGAAGGTCTCCCGGTACCAGTCGGAAAAAATAAAGTAAGGACAGTGCATTTGGAAAATATTCAGACCCCTTGACTTGTTGCACATTTTGTTTACGTTACCGCCTTATTTTAAAATGGATTAAACAAATGTTTTTCCTCATCAGTCTACATACAATACCCCAGGAAACATGGCAACATCCATACGCTGAAGCATGGTGGTGGCAGCATTATGCTGTGGGGACTTGGAGACTAGTCAGGATCGAGGGAAAGATGAACGGAGCAAAATACAGAGAGATCCTCAATGAAACCTGCTCCAGATCGCTCAGGACCTCAGACTGAGAGACCTGAAAATAGCAGTGCAACAATACCCCCCATCCAACCTGACAGAGCTTGAGAGGATCTGCAGAGAAGATTGGGGGAAACGCCCCAAATACAGGTGTGTTAAGCTTGTACCTTCTTACCCAAGAAGACTTGAGGCTGAATTCGCTGCCAAATGTGCTTCAACAATGAACTGAGCAAAGGGTTTGAAAACTTACGTAAATGTGATATTTCAATGTTGTGTTTCTAATACATTTGCAAAAATGTTTTTTCTTTGTCATTATGGGGTGTTATGTGTAGATTGATGAAAATTACAACTGTAACATAACGTGGTAAAGGTCAAGTAGTATGAATACTTTCCAAATGCACTGTATGTAGAGACTGTTCAGTAAAAGAAATAAGAGGTTAAAAATGTTTTCCAAGTAAAAAATCTAAAGGAAAGACATTTCAGAGAAATATATCTGTTGTTCCATGTAGTGAATCCAATTATTCAATGCGTTTGCATGGGCTAATAGCAGTAAGGCCAAACACAATTTTATTTCAAAACATTTTTACGTTAACATTTTTGACACTTCAAAGGGCCTGAAAATTCAAATAGCAAAGAGTTCCTTGGTATGACAGTCTTAAAACAATTCCATGTAGTAAAATACCCCAGCCTCTTCAATCAGCTCCTCCACCATTGAGCTCTCACAGGTAGTGAGAGCTGTCATGGTCAAACTGTATAGATTCAACAGTTGTAAAGATGGGGAGAGGTCTTCCATAATAGAGATGCTCTGCCTTTCTGACACCACACTCCAAACAGCAAGTCCTGCAGTCAATAGCTTTGTTTATCTTGATTATTGTCCAGTCATGTGGTCAAAGAAAGACCTAGTTAAGATTCAACTGACCTAACACTTAACCTCTAATCCAAGTTCTAAACCCTAACCCTAGTCCTAACCCCTAACTTCTAACCCTAGTCCTAACCCCTAAACATTGTCCTAACCCCTAACCTTTGTGCTAAACCATACCTATAGTCCTGACCCTTATTCACAGTCCTAACTTCTACCCATAATCCTAAACCATAACCCTAGACCTAACACTAGTCCTAACCGCTAACCCAAGTCCTAACACTAGTCCAACCCCTAACCCTAGTCCTAACACTAGTCCCAACCCCTAACCCATAACTGTACTTCTAACCCCTAACCCCTAACCCAAGTCCTAACTCTAGTCCTAACCCCTAACCCTAGTCCTTACCCCTGCCCCTAGTCCTAACCCATAACCTAGTCCTAACACCTAACTCTAGTCCTAACCCCTAACCCCTAAACCTAGTCCTAACCCCTGCCCCTAGTCCTAACCCATAACCTTAGTCCTAACCCTATTACTAACCCTAGTCCTTACCCATAACCTAGTCCTAACACCTAATTCTAGTCCTAACCCCTAACCCTAGTCCTAACCCCTGCCCCTAGTCCTAACCCATAACCTAGTCCTAACACCTAATTCTAGTCCTAACCCCTAACCCTAGTCCTAACCCCTGCCCCTAGTCCTAACCCATAACCTAGTCCTAACACCTAACTCTAGTCCTAACCCTAGTCCTAACCCCTGCCCCTAGTCCTAACCCATAACCTAGTCCTAACCCCTAACTCCAGTCCTAACCCTGCCCCTAGTCCTAATCCCTGCCCCTAGTCCTAACCCATAACCTAGTCCTAATTCCTAACTCTAACTCTAGCCCTAACCCATAACCTAGTCCTAACACCTAACTCTAGTCCTAACCCCTAACCCTAGTCCTAACTCTAGCAATGCACTACTTTTACATTTGCAGTACTAATGTGACTAGAAAGGACTCTGCTATACGCGTGTTTAGAACAGCCTTGCATACATCCCAGGGTATATTTTAGCTTACATTATCTAGCTAACTTAGTGCTGGAGGTTGGAATTTGTTTTCTAAGAAACAACAAGTACCAACTTGTAGAAAATGCTTCTGTTGTTTCCAGATGCACACACACACACACACACACACACACACACACACACACACACTTCATTACAGGGATCTAGAAAGTGATTCATATGGCATTTAGACACATTCAGGTAAGATCATATTTTTATTGTGTCAGCAGCTTCACGTTGATGAATAACAGAATATTTTTTCTGTCCATGAAATAGCTTTCTTGGAGTATTGTATTGTTCCTCTGTTGGATACTGTGATGTGGTTACATGCTGGGCAGGCTATAAGAAGATACATATTGACACCGTATTGTGAAAGAGAAATGCAATTTACACTGAATGTCAAAAGCCTCGTTATAGATCACAGTACAGGAGACAAACAGAAATTAAATACCACAGCAGATTCCAATACATTTTGAGGTAAGATCTTGGGAACGGGCCCAGAATCGGGCTCTGTGCTCTACTGAATCAGAGTCTGTCAGAGAGCAGAAAACTCAGGAGGAACCAAAAAATGTGGATATGCTGTAAAATGTCCAGATCAGCAGTAGAACTCCTCTCTCGCGTCACCAGGGTCAGAGTATGTGCTGCTGACACAGCACTTGACACGTGTGTGTGTGTGTGTGTGTGTGTGTGTGTGTGTGTGTGTGTGTGTGTGTGTGCGTGTGTGCGCGCCCCCTTGCATTTGTGTGTGTGTGTCTCTGTATGCATGTACCTACAATTTGAATGTGTGTGCGTGTTTATCAGACAGACTCCCACAGATGCAGTACAGCCCTGAGGGCTCAGAACACAGCATAGAGAGCGCCTATACTGAACTTTTTCTCTCTCCTCCTCTCTCTCTCCCTCTCTCCCTCTCATCCTCCTACCTGCCACAGGCCAGCGTCTGACCCCGATCAAGCAGCCCAGACCAGAGAGCCCTGGAGCTTGTCTGCAAAGCGAGAGCCACTCATCTGAAACGGGCGGCTCAATCGATCTTCCACATCCAGACCACCTATGCTGAGCAAATCCTCCATTTGTACTTTTCAGACACCTCCCATCTCAGAGGTACTGACATTCCATATCTGTCACTGTATCTCCCTCTCCTTATCTCTTTCTCTCCTCTTTTCTCGCTCTGTCTCTATCTGTTCTCTCCTCTCCTTGCCTGCCCATCATATCATCACGTAAAAATGAAGACATTGGGCAAAACATCTTTGCTTTTAATAATTTCCATGATGTGTTTCCCTAGTTGTTTTGTGATTGACTCAGGCAGGCCTGTAGACTGTAGACAGGCCCATTAATGGTCCTGCTCAGGGTATTCCCACTGACCAATAAGCTGACCTTGGAGGCCAGCGAAGACAGGATGTGCAGAGTCCTTGGAAACCCTCTAATTAAGTTGCTTCTAGGAATCCTGAGGCTGCGCTGCTGCTGGCCAACATCCTCTAGTCTCGATTTACACCCCTGTCAATTACTGGTCAATACAACTTCCTTCCTTTCTCCATCTCTCTCTTACTCCATCTCTCTCTTTCCCGACTGCTCTCTTTCTCTCTCTTTGTCTCTCTGTCTCTCTCTTTTTCTATACATTACATTCTATACACTATACACTGCTTGCAGCTTTCTTCTGGCATCCGGCAAACTCCATTTTGAAGCCTGATTCATCACTCCAGAGTACTCGTTTCCACTGCTCCATAGTCTGATGGCGAGAAGCTTTACACCACTCCAGCCGACGCTTGGCATTGCGCAGGGTGATATTAGGCTTGTGTGCGGCTGCTCGGCCATGGAAACCCATTTCATGAAGCTCCGGTTCTTGTGCTGACGTTGCTTCCAGAGGCAGTTTGGAACTCGGTAGTGAGTGTTGCAACCAAGGACAGAGGATTTTTATGCTCTTCAGCACTCGCCGGTACTGTTCTGTGAGCTTGTGTGGCCTACCACTTTCAGGCTGAGCCATTGTCTAGACGTTTCCACTTACATTTTGACTGGGGAAGCATTACATAGACACAGAGTGTACAAAACATTAGGAACACCTTCCTAATATTTAGTTGCACCCCTTTTGACCTCAATTTGTCGCGGCATGGACTACAAGGTGTGGAAAGCATTCCACAGCGCATCTGGCCCATGTTGACTCCAATGCTTCCCACAGGTGTGTTAAACTGACTGAATGTCCTTTGGGTGTTGGACCAATCTTGATACACACAGGAAACTGTTGAGTGTGAAAAACTGAACAGCGTTGCAGTTCTTGACACAAACCGGTGTACCTGGCACCTACTACTATATCCCGTTCAAATGCACTTCAATCTTTTGTCTTGCCTATTCACCGACTGAATGGCACACATGCACAATCCATGTCTCAATTGTTTAAGGCTTCAAAATCCTTCTTTAGCCCGTCTCCTCCCCTTCATCTACACTGATTGAAGTGGATTTAACAAGTGACCTCAATAAGGGATCATAGCTTTCACCTGGATTCACCTGGTCTGTCGATGTCATGGAAATAGCTGGTGTCCTAATGTTTTGTACACTCAGTATATATATTAAGCAGTGTCTTAACCCTGTTGTGTTGTGTTCGTTTCTTGTTAATTCATTCTGTGTTCCCGGTCCAAAATGACCGCCCCCATTGTAGCTGATTATAAATCCATAATAATCCATATATTATCACCTAATGTTGTGTTAGATCTTTTTCTATCAACTTAAGCCAAGAAGGGGAGTGAGGTGTGTGTGTGTGCTCAAACACACATGCATGTGGGGGTCTGGGAGAGGAAGTGTGTCCTTCTGATGAATGGGCATGTGCCTGATCTCAATTTAATACACCAATTGTAGTCTCACCAATTCATTTCGAATGACCGGTTATTTTTTGACCGGGAACACCACAGGTGTACAGAAGTTCAATAAAACACCCAAAATGTAATGAAAATCATCCAAATGCATGTTGTGTGTTCAGATTCCCTGTGTGGGACAAAGTCATGGAACCTTCTGACAATCAGATTAAAAATGAACTCCATTCTTCAGAGAGGAAACAGAGCAGGAGGGTGAAGCAGTGTGTTCCGTACTGCACCAGCATAGCAAAGCAGTTCGGGAATAGAAGTATTTCATCAATAAGAAAACACATTCCCTGTCTTGCTAAATCAATGAATGCGCTTCTCAATCGTTTCTTATGATAATAGTTACACGAGACATGAAAGTAGACCGAGTGCATTCTTTCAAATACAGCGTTAAAATATGTCTGAGAAACACCTCGGTTCAGAGTTGCCATGGAAAGAGTAGGTCACTGGGGCCAAAGTCCCTGCCATCCGGGACCTCTACACCAGGCGATGTCAGAGGAAGGCCCTAAAACAATGTCAAAGACTCCATTCACCCAATCGTCGGCTGTTCTCTGCTGCCGCACGGCAAGCAGTGCCGGACCGCCAAGCCTAGGACAGCTATCCCCAGGCCATAATATTGTGAGGAGTTAATCAAAATGGCTACCCGGACCGGACAATTGACCCCCTGTCACGGATCCCTCCGGAACCTTCATTGCGCACACCTGTCCCCTATTCCCACTGATTAGCATTTGTATATATGTGCCTTTTGGTTTCCATTGGGCTGTTGTTTTTTTGTTCCAATGTCCGTTGGTGTGTGTGAGTACCTGCGCTGTGTGTTTTGAGAACCTGCGCAGATGATTACAGGTCTCGTCCCGTGTGTTAATCATTGTGAGCGTGTGTTATTTATTTGAGGTACTCCTCGCTCTTTTGTTTGAGTTCCAACCCTGTGTTTTTGTGTAAGTGTTTGTTTGGTCTTCGTCCCCGTGCCCTTACACGGCACGCCATCATTTGGGAAGTAATACAAAAAAACGAACACGCGTTCCTGTGCCTGTCTCCCGAATCACTGTTACCAACGTGACACCTCCTTTATTATTTATTTTGTACAAAAATTTTTTCTAACTTTCTTGCACAGGCTCTATCCACACACACACATCAACACAAACACACACACTACATACTGCACCCTCACACACACACACACATCAACACAAACACACACACTACATACTGCACCCTCACACACACACATCAACACAAACACACACACTACATACTGCACCCTCACACACACATCAACACAAACACACACACTACATATTGCACCCTCACACACACACACACATCAACACAAACACACACACTACATATTGCACCCTCACACACACATACATATTGATGTAGGTACATGTAGGTGCTGCGCTGTTATTTATGTATCCTGATTCAGGTTTCACTTTAACCCCTTCCTACATGTATGTACTGTATTCCCTCAATTACCTCAACTACCTCGTACCCCTGCACATTGATGGTACTCCTTGTATATAGCCTCATCATTGGTCTTCATTTGTATTACTTTTAAAATGTTTATTTCGCAAATATATTTCATAGTTTTTAACTCTGTGTTGTTGGGAATGGGCTGATAAGTAAGCATTTCACGGCAAAGTCTACACCAGTCCTATTCCACTCATGTGGCCAATCAAATTTAGGCCGTTGAGATTTGGACAATTGATCATTTCTATAAGTCACTGTTCAGTGTTTGAAGGATTCAAATGGGAAAGGGAAAATGTCCTTTGACGGTTGGCAAGTGGAGACAAAAGGGTGTGTGTGTGTGTGTGTGTGTGTGTGTGTGTGTGTGTGTGTGTGTGTGTGTGTGTGTGTGTGTGTGTGTGTGTGTGTGTGTGTGTGTGTGTGTGTGTGTGTGTGTGTGTGTGTGTGTGTGTGTGTGTGTGTGTGTGTGTGTGTGTGTGTGCGTGTGCATGAGCCTGCGCACATGCGCCCACTACTGTCCCCTCTCTCCCCTTTCTCTCTCTCTCCTCCTCTTTCCCCCTCTCTCTCTCTCTCTCTCTGGAGAGGTGACTTTATTTATCCCGTTCGTACAGGTACAATTGCTTCACAGAGACCTGGCAGAAGCAGGGGAGCCTGGCCTTACTGCTGACAGAAGGGACAGACCTCTCACCTCACTCCTCCTCTCTTTCTCTTTACCATCTACCCTGTCACAGTCTGTTTCTCCTCTCCTTCCCTCCGATTACCACCCCTTTTCTGTCTTCTTCAGCTTGCTACCTCTCTCATACGGTGCACGTGTCATGCTGTAAGGCGCCCACACGCTCACCTCCACGCCCGTATCTCTAGACCGAATGTACATGTGTGTCGTGTGGTCAAAATGTATCAAATAAGATTGGACAAAAGGTTCATGACACGTTTCACCATCTTGTCCTTCTTTAACTCCCTTCATCTTTCTTCCTTCCTTCTCCTACCCCCCCCCCCATATAAGGCTGAGCTATGTGACGGTTGTGGTGGTTGGCCAAAGTTGTGTTAGTGTTCTCAGGGCTGGAGGCCTGGACGCCATCACGCCACAGTGGGAGCCAAGGTCCATGGTTCAGCGCCTGACTGCACGTCCAATGGAACAGTTTACATTCACAATCACACTGGTGCACCAGTGGCATGCCAATGTCAAACAGTCATGGACACATCTGTCACTTATGTATTGGTATGAATCTTTTTTTTGTGTCAATGTGCACATGGGTGTCTGTGTGCTACTACGTTTATGTGTGACACACCGTGTGTGTGTGCAATCGTGTGTGTGTTTATGTATGTGTGCCTGATGAACCTTGACAGTCTTACCGTAGACCATCTGCATAATTCCATCTCCCTGCATCATCATGAGCCCCAGTCCACGATGACTTAGGTGCAAAGTGCTGCTTCGCCCACACTTAAGATGGACCACCGCGGCATCATTAGCCTCTAAAATGGGTCATTTCCACAGAGATGCCAACATAGCACAACAACTCCCTGGCGCCCAAACGGGTGACCCTGTTGTCCTTCATTAAGGAGTGCGGCTAAGAAGGATATAGTTTCTGTCCGTTTGAATTCTAATGGGAATTGTGTGTGTTTGTGTGTGTGTGTGTGTGTGTGTGTGTGTGCGCATGTGCGCGTGCATGTGCGTGTGTGTACGACCAGTGATTAATACATGTAGTTAATCAGGTATTGGCATGTGTGCCAACCAGGAGTAGTTGATGGTACGGTAACATTGGTAAAGTAGCACAATTGAGAGATTTGTCTTGCAAGTGAAGTTTTCTATGTGTGTGAGGTCCTGTGTGTCTGCAGTGTACTGCATCTGGATTAGAGACATGCAGCCTTGACCTGTCAGGTATTTCCCTGAGCCCTTACTGGCACTGAACTGTGTGTTTAATGTAAGCGACACTGTAGAAGGCTTTGCTATGTGTCTACGATAGAACAAACATGGACACACACACACACACACACACACACACACACACACACACACACACAGAGGATGAGTTTACAGTGAGCTGAGAGCCCTAGGGTCCCAGGGGACTGCACACACAGACAGCTGCTGAACTTAATGTAACTATTTACATTTCTAGACAGGCACTGTCTCGGGGCAGAAAGCCAGTCTGTAAATCATATTCAGTTCGCCCAGTAATTTCATGAATTGTTCTACTCGTCCCTTCTCTCCTTCAAAGAAGCCTTTATGCCCTTTGGGACTAGCGGGTCCTCTCTCTCTTTTGGTAATTTCATGCACTGTTGGACAAAAGAGTAGACATATTTACACATTTGCTACGTGCAAATGTTGAGAGGAATACATTAAAAGGGCCATTATTTTGATTTGTGGCAGGGAGGGAATCTCTAGAGTCAAATAAACCAAAAGCAACCTCTCCATTTGTGTGTAACTAAGTGAATGTGTGCTTTATGTGTGGACATGAGACAAGAAATAATACAATTTAAAATAAACCAATGACAGGCTTTTGTGTATGTACCACAGGTGGCTGGTGGCACCTTTATTGGGAAGGACGGGCTCATGCGGCTGGAAGGTAATGAATTGAATGTTATCAAACATGTGTTTGATACGACTCCATTCTCTCCATTCCAGCAATGATTATGAGCCATCCTCCCATCACAAGCCTCCTGTGCTATGTACAGTATATATGGCTCTCGTTACACCGTGACAAAGGTAACCCGCTGTTCAGAAGTGGAAGGGAAAGACTTCTGATCCCTCCTCATGCTGTACTGTAACAGATCCAACACAAACCACAAGAGAAGCTGGAAGAAACAAACAGCAACACGATTATGAAAAAAAAAAGATGGATCCACCTGCATTTAGCGACAAGTGTCTTTTGGGGGGGTTCAAGCTAACCACGAGCCACATATCTAAGAAAGAAGACACGTTAAACAGAACAGCATCAGAATTGAAGCTATATTTTATTCAGATGTTTTTTTTTCCTATTTCAGGCAAAGGCTAGGAACCACGGAGAAGGAGATGAAGGACTATGGCCTGTCTTGGAAAAACATCCCCAAAAAAGGATGTTGGCAACAGTGGTCCTGTATCATGGAAGCCTTATGTTCTACATAGGAATGAAGAGTATGAAGTAAGTAGTATTTCAGTCAATGACCAATGTTTGCATTGGATGTCATTACAACGGCACTAGGGTCACGACGCTAGGGACAGACGAGCTGTGGTTTCCATGCTAGTCAGGTTGGTGTTTATCCTGAAACAAACCTTTATGACTCTATGTAAACTGCCTGTCTCGCTTTAGAAAGTCAATCCAACAACTTTGGAATTAATTGAGCAAGGAAAGAGCCTATCAGAATCTGTCACCGATGACTGGACCAAACAATTGTCAGTTGACAGTTGACAGTCGAAATAAACAAGCAATGCAACAATTAAGTCTTTGTTTTTTGTCAGCGTTTTTTCAATTCTTAAATGTGATACTTAAAAATGGTATAACTCTGTAATTATGCATGTTTTGAAGTAGTTCTGTTGCTTATGCTGTGCTCGACTGTCCCTCCTGCCCCTCCTTCCTACTCTGGACGTGTCTGATTTCCAGCTTGTCTCTGTGAGGCATGTTTGATAGAAGTCTTCAGATCTCGATGCTCACTGGTTCTAATTCTTTTGAAGCAGTGGAAAGAATTCCCAGGTCAGAATTGATTTATAAAGGAAATGTATGCACAACGCTGCAAGATGCAAAATCAATTTGCTTTCTCCCACTTTGCTCTCTCCTCTTCCACTCTCTCTCTCTCCCACCCCCACTCTCCTTCTCTCTCTCTCCCTCCCTCCCTTCCTCTCTCTCTCTCTCTCTCTCTCTCTCTCTCTCTCTAATCAACCGCTGCATGTGTAAAAGTGCTTAAGGCATTTTCTCAAGCAGAGTGAAAGAGCACATCAGCTACCATGGTATGTCCGTTTGAGAGCACATGTGCTTGTGTGTGTACGTGCGCAAAGACAGTTCACAGATCCTCAACGCCTGATTTAATTGCTATTACAGAGATCTGCGTTACTTTAGTTTGGATGAGGCAGGCATTGACGCAAAGCTGGTTATTATTACTGCTATATTACGAATGTCATTATTACCTGGTGAGTGAAATACTGAGAGGTGCTCGGTCAGGATGACACAGGGTATGTATTGGACTACTATATGTGAAAACTAGAAAGTTGGCTACTGTATGTGTTACCCTGTGAGGAACATGAGGTAAATAAACAGCTAAATAATGTATTCAAATGAATGAGAAAGAGAAACAAACAACAGCAGCCTCTACATGACTCCTGGCTGAAACAATAGACAGAAAGGCAGCAGTTCATGTCTTCCTATCTCTAAGTGCTGTGTGATGGAAAAGTACGAGAGCACAGCAGCTGAATGCAGACTGCTTCTCTGTGATTGTGCTATTATACTGGCAGAGTGGTGGGAAGTTTTGATGAATGGGACCGAAGGGGAAGAGTGGGTGGGGGATCAGGACAGGGGGTGAGGTTGGTGGAGGGGCGGGGTTTGGTGTGAGTTGGAGGGGGGCTAAATTCCCCGTGGAGAGACCCAATCTGGGACAGAGGCCTTGGACTATTGATTTGCCTCCAGAAGCCCATCACTCACTCTTAGAACCCTGCGACTGCTTCTAGCAGAGCAGCCTGGAGAGGACAGGAGGCAGGCCTGGAGAGGAGGGAGGGAGGGTAGGCTGAAAGAGAGAATAGAGTTGGTACCGAAACCTGATATCATGCTGATCAGAATGTGTGATTGCCTTATTGCTTTATCAGCCCAGCCTTTTAACTTTTTGCCTACAATTTCCGGAAATCGAATTAACATAATTAAAAAAAATCCCCATTTAAAATCTGTCTGTTTAAAGAGATATCAGTTTTTTTGCAAGTGCTGCGTCTCAGTCCACCGCATCCTCCGATATCGCCCTTCCGCGTCTGCAGTGTTTGTCAGACCACGAGACACCCCGAAAATTGGTCTTCTCACAAAAACATCTGTAGCGTCCGAACGGTTTGGCCGACAAAGCATTATGACCGCTGTATTGGAAGACGAGACTCTCACTCTCACGATACTGTTCCGTTTTGCTCTTGGACGCCCACAAGCCTCACAAGACTCGTCTGAAGATCCCTGGTACCAGTTTAAAAAATGATTGGAATTATATATGCAGATAGTTTAGTGGCTAAAATAAGGCAATAAATAAATAAAACATGTTTTGACTATCTGTTGTTCCATGTGGTGAATATGTTATTTCATGCTTTTCTATTGGCTAATAGCAGTAACATCAAATGCAATGTTTCATCCAATACTTTTATTTCTATATATTTTTTTATACCTGAAGGTGTCTTAAGACCAAAAAGGTCATTTTTATTTTTACAATATAGCCAATTTTTACTTTACAGCTGGCCCATTTAGCGGAAATCGCTAATTTCTGCCTCCAGGACAAAGACTCATTCCAATAAATGTCAACCTGCCAGTCAGCTAGTCAATAAGCAGACTGGAGGAGAATTATGGGCCAGCCTGGGAGGCATTTGTGGAGCCACGGCCTTTGATAGGCCGCTATCTGGTCTGGTGATTGTAATTGGACAGGATGGGGTTCTCTGGTCTGCTGATTGGATCGGGGGCTGTCTGAGGATGCCTGTCCTTAAAGAGCCTACTGTACATAAAGGCTAGATTAGTCACACATGCATCATATCCATGTGGAATTGTGAGGAGATGGATTCAGGAAGGCAGGGGTCTGATTGTAGTACGTAATACCGGTTCTCTCCTTCTGATGTTTAACCTCCATATGCAATCCTCTTCATCAACAAAGGAGTGTGGAACTTCAGCGAACACAACCACGCCAAACAAACAGGGTCAAGGCTGGTTCACTTTGAGATTAGTGAACCCAAGCATGCAATGACTTTTAGCAGTGAAGTGGTGTCAAAAGTACCTACATTGAATATAGTTGTAAGGAATTGCATTCTGGGTAACAAGCAGTACTCAGTGCCCCCCACCCCCACCCCACCTCCCATGAGATGTCACAAACATGTTCCATCTTCTGAACTCCATCTGTCTCCTGTCTCCTTTTCCCTGTCTCCCTTCTTCCCTTTAATCAGTTCTCCTCCAATCAGAGTCAGTGCTGAGGGACTGTTTTAGCTCTGGAAAACAGCGCAGAGCAGCTCCCACTGCTCAGATGCTTTTTAATTGAAGGTTAGGGTTACGTATTAGGGTTAGCAGTGTCATTAACATCAGGGTTAGGTTTAAAATCAGATTTTATGACTTTGTGGCTGTGCCAGCTAGTGACCACTGTAGAGCTGCCTCCAGAACAAGATTCACAATGAAAAACATTAACCTGCTTCTGATTAGGTGTGTTCTGAGCTAAACATACTAAACGGGCCAGTTTAGGGTGGTGTCTGAGTCCCCCTAATCTAACGTAGCAGGCATAAAATAACCGCCTGAAACTAGATTCCCAACATACTGGTCTTGACGAGAGAGAAAAAAAATGTTGAGGGAGGTTCTCTTCTGCACTGTTCAACCAATCCAGTAAATTTGGAGGAGGAGTTAAGGTGGAGCGTAGCCTTGTTGTTGAAGTTAATGTCTGCAGGCTCTCTTACCATTTCCCCTGAAAACCGGAACATCCGGTTGTTGGGGACTCGGCAGAGGCTAGAGTTCCCCTGTGGATCTGACCTTGTGGGGAAGCTGATCAAGCGCCAGAAGTTAGCACTGCTGTGACAGTGGTGGGGGAACTCCACTGGCCTGAATTCAAAAACAGGGGACTTGGTACAGTGAAAGTTCTCCCACTTAAAAAGATTAGAGAGGCCTGTAATTTTCATCATAGGTACACTTCAACTATGACAGACAAAATGAGAGAAAAAATCCAGAAAATAACAATGTAGGATTTTTAATGAATTTGTTTGCAAATTATGGTGGAAAATAAGTATTTGGTCAATAACAAAAGTTTGTCTCAATACTTTGTTATATACCCTTTGTTGGCAATGACAGAGGTCAAACGTTTTCTGTAAGTCTTCACAAGATTTTCACACACTGTTGCTGGTATTTTGGCCCATTCCTCCATGCAGATCTCCTCTAGAGCAGTGATGTTTTGGGGCTGTTGCTGGGCAACACGGACTTTCAACTCCCTCCAAAGATTTTCTATGGGGTTGAGATCTGGAGACTGGCTAAGCCACTCCAGGACCTTGAAATGCTTCTTTATGCTTCAATATAGCCACATAATTTTCTTTCCTTATGATACCATCTATTTTGTGAAGTGCACCAGTCCCTCCTGCAGCAAAGCACCCCCAGAACATGATGCTGCCACCCCCGTGCTTCACGTTTGGGATGGTATTCTTCGGCTTACAAGCCTCCCTCTTTTTACTCCAAACATAACGATGGTCATGATGGCCAAACAGTTCCATTTTTGGTTCATCAGACCAAAGGACATTTCTCCAAAAAGTACAATCTTTGTCCCCATGTGCAGTTGCAAACCGTAATCTGACGTTTTTATGGCCGTTTTGGAGCAGTGACTTCTTCCTTGCTGAGCGGCCTTTCAGGTTATGTCGATATGAGACACGTTTTACTGTGGATATAGATACTTTTGTACCTGTTTCCTCAAGCATCTTCATAAGGTCCTTTGCTGTTTGTCAGAAATTGATTTGAACTTTTCGCACCAAAGTACATTCATTTCTAGGAGACAGATCGCGTCTCCTTCCTGAGCGGTATGACGGCTTCGTGGTCCCATGGTGTTTATACTTGCGCACTATTGTTTGCACAGATGAACGTGGTACATTCAGGTGTTTGGAAATTGCTCCCAAGGATGAACCAGACTTGTGGAGGTCTACATTTATTTCAGAGGTCTTGGCTGATTTATTTTGATTTTCCGATGATGTCATGCGAAGAGGCACTGAGTTTGAAGGTAGGCCTTGAAATACATCCATAGGTACACCCCCAATTGACTCAAATAATGTAAATTAGCCTATCAGAAGCTTCTAAAGCCATGACATTATATTCTGGAATTTTCCAAGTTGTTTAAATGCACAGTCAACTTAGTGTGTGCAAACGTCTGACCCACGGGAATTGTGATACAGTGAATTTTAAGTGAAATAATCTGTCACAAGTTGGAAAAATGACTTGTGTCATGCACAACGTAGATGTCCTAACCGACTTGCAAAAACTATAGTTTGTTAACAAGACATTTCTGGAGTGGTTGAACAAACGAGTTTTAATGACTCCAACATAAGTGTATGTAAACTTCTGAATTCAACTGTTTTTCTGCTCTCGCCACTGACAACGAGTCCCATCAATATGACTAATGTAGGCTAACAAAGATTTGTTCCGGAATGGCCATTTGCAAAAGATCAGAACTTTGCAGTTGGCTCTTGCAGCGGCAAATTAACGTGAGTTATTTATCCTCCAATTATGACAGTATGATTGCCAATCACTCCCACTCGTGCTATTTAACATTATGGGCCATTAGCAGGTACAAATCGCTCCGATGACGGGTTGCCATGGTGACCGTCGCCGAGTTGACTCCGTTATTGACCTTCCTGCGAGATCAACCCCATCTGCTATCAAAAAAGCAGGGGAGTAATTTAATATCCAATCACACGATAGGATAGGAATCCGACGGAGAAAAAAATGATAAAGAGGCCTCTTAAAGCGTGGACTTGAAAAGAGATGCCCCTAAGCTTACTGGAGAGGATATTAAGAAATGCTGCTTAATTATGAGAGCAAACCTTTGTGGATGGCCTCAAGATATTCAATTTAGGAATTAATTCACCACATGAAGAGATCATAAAATCTAAATAGCCCTCCGGCCCCTTAAGGATGTCTTATCCATACACAAATGAAAATTAGAGAAATCTTTTCATTAAAATGTCTGGCAGGGGTGTTGAATGGATAAAAAAAAGCAAGCAAAAGTCCATATAAAATATTCTGATATTCGACCGCCCAACTGCGATTAGTTGCTGTTTTTCACTCCCACTAATGCCTAAATACCTTCTATTTATCCATATTTCCGATTATGACACTAATTACTCAAAACTGCAATCAAACACGTATATGATTAGGCTAATGATGTTCTCGCACACCATGGTACTGTAGGCTACAACTGTAACCTTGAGTCTACTTCTGAAACAAAGAGTGGGTAGAGAAGAAAAATGACACTTAACAGTTAGAGCCACAGTAAGAAGGCCCTGACCCTGAATAGTAAATAAGTTTGGTAAGATCATCGTTGAGCTCTCCTGTGCATGCATGATTGTGCTTTGGGCTGTGAAAGAAAAGAGACAGAAGGGAAATGCGTAATCTGCCTTTAAGCATAGGCTAATATCCCAAAGAAACTTCTTCTACTCTTGTTCTTCACATCTCAGTGTTATGACCCTGGTTGACAGAGCGAGAGAAGAGAGAAGAGAGTGCAAGAGAAGAGAGAGAGAGAGAGAGAGAGAGAGAGAGAGAGAGAGAGAATCTCTTAGCAGTCCCCTCAGTGTCACAGAAATAGACTGAGCGACAGTAAGACATTGGAGCAGAGGAACGGGTGTGTCAGGGTAAGTCAGACAGATGAGACAGAGAGATGCAGTGTGTTTAGTCGTGGCTCCACAACAGAATGCACGGCCACCATGCTTGAGGGAGGGAGTGACAGCTGCTGAGGTGTACATTCTGCATGCCATCCTGCCCCACCTGCAGCACAATCGATGGCTGCCCCATAATAATCTGCCTGGCCCAATGAATGAGTGCTCCTTACTCATCTGCCTGGTCAATGACTGAAGGCCCAGCCCAGCGTATCAATCAAAATATGACACAGGCAGTCAGGGAGCAGCATGGCTGAGAATAACTACCGAGCCTAATGGTCACACACACACACACACACACACACACACACACACACACACACACACAAACTATCCCCAGAAGCTACGGTCATCTCTTTTAGCCTGCATGATTTACCCTGGAGAACTGGTGATATTATGATCTCCTGCCACTTTCATACGATTACCAGTTGATCTGAGTGAGGCTGTGGGCTGTGCTGGCCAAGGAGAAGGGGAGGAGTGGGGTGTTAAATGTGTCTGTTGGTGCTACTTTAGAGTCGTCAGCCGCTGATCAACTCGAACAGAGTCATACTGATGAAACAGCCAGTCATGTTCTGCCTGTTCCTTGCCCCCAAACATCTATGGAGACTAAGAAAGAGTGAAATGAGTGACTTGAGAGTAACTTGATATTACGGGGGTGTTACACAAAGGTGTGTGAGGTGCATACAGAGAATTTGAGGCAACATACAACTTTGATATAGAACAAAAAAGACAAACAAACCAATATTGATTCTTTGGATGATGTTCCCGTTGCACACCTGCCTCCCATCCCAGATGCCATTACGCTATGGATTGGACACAGAATACGAGCGAGTCAATAGCTAACGGCAGTGAGAGCATGTATCATTCTCAGAATTCTAATCACGATGACAAAGATGAGAATTCCCGGTGGGAATGCTGCTAACTTTGATTAAACTTTCATGGTTGTTCCCCCCCTTAGTGGAGCACGTTGGCAGGGCAACTCTTCCGACGGAGCTGAAACTCCCAGTCTTCCATATGGCTCCTGTTGGCGTCTGAAAGACTTCTATGAGTTAAAGTCTCAGCGTGTGTGTTACGAGTGTGTTATTGCTTCACAGCTGTCAAATTAAGAACAGAAAAACCCACTCCCACTCATCCACAACCCCCCAAACTCAACACAATCTGATAAATGTTTCTGAATTCCCACCCCGTGAAGAGCTTCATATCTATTTCTCTTTCTTTCTCTTTCATTACTGCTTACTCTGCTCTGTCTGCTGTTTCTCATCTCAACATCAAGCTGAAATGACCAAATAAATGAAACTATATTCTTGTTTTTTTTTCCCCCATCCTCCATTTCTCGGTTCTGTCCATCCTCAGTGTATTATCTCTCTGATGGCCTCTTGCCAGGTCCAGGCTGAATATTAGTGGTTAGAGGACCATGTCCAGGCTGAGTGTTAGCAGTTAGAGGACCATGTCCAGGCTGAGTGTTAGCAGTTAGAGGACCATGTCCAGGCTGAGTGTTAGCGGTTAGAGGACCATGTCCAGGCTGAGTGTTAGAGGTTAGAGGACCATGTCCAGGCTGAGTGTTAGTGGTTAGAGGACCATGTCCAGGCTGAGTGTTAGTAGTTAGAGGACCATGTCCAGGCTGAGTGTTAGTAGTTAGAGGACCATGTCCAGGCTGAGTGTTAGTGGTTAGAGGACCATGTCCAGGCTGAGTGTTAGCGGTTAGAGGACCATGTCCAGGCATGTCCAGGCTGAGTGTTAGTAGTTAGAGGACCATGTCCAGGCTGAGTGTTAGCAGACCATGTCCAGGCTGGACCATGTGTCCAGGCTGAGTGTTAGCAGTTAGAGGACCATGTCCAGGCTGAGTGTTAGTAGTTAGAGGACCATGTCCAGGCTGAGTGTTAGTGGTTAGAGGACCATGTCCAGGCTGAGTTTTGGTGGTTAGAGGACCATGTCCAGGCTGAGTGTTAGCGGTTAGAGGACCATGTCCAGGCTGAGTGTTAGTAGTTAGAGGACCATGTCCAGGCTGAGTGTTAGTGGTTAGAGGACCATGTCCAGGCTGAGTGTTAGTGGTTAGAGGACCATGTCCAGGCTGAGTGTTAGTGGTTAGAGGACCATGTCCAGGCTGAGTGTTAGAGGACCATGTCCAGGCTGAGTGTTTAGAGGACCATGTCCAGGCTGAGTGTTAGTAGTTAGAGGACCATGTCCAGGCTGAGTGTTAGTAGTTAGAGGACCATGTCCAGGCTGAGTGTTAGCAGTTAGAGGACCATGTCCAGGCTGAGTGTTAGTGGTTATGTCCAGGAGAGGACCATGTCCAGGCTGAGTGTTAGTGGTTAGAGGACCATGTCCAGGCTGAGTGTTAGAGGTTAGAGGACCATGTCCAGGCTGAGTGTTAGTAGTTAGAGGACCATGTCCAGGCTGAGTGTTAGCAGTTAGAGGACCATGTCCAGGCTGAGTGTTAGTAGTTAGAGGACCATGTCCAGGCTGAGTGTTAGCAGTTAGAGGACCATGTCCAGGCTGAGTGTTAGTGGTTAGAGGACCATGTCCAGGCTGAGTGTTAGTGGTTAGAGGACCATGTCCAGGCTGAGTGTTAGAGGTTAGAGGACCATGTCCAGGCTGAGTGTTAGTGGTTAGAGGACCATGTCCAGGCTGAGTGTTAGTAGTTAGAGGACCATGTCCAGGCTGAGTGTTAGTGGTTAGAGGACCATGTCCAGGCTGAGTGTTGGTGGTTAGAGGACCATGTCCAGGCTGAGTGTTAGCGGTTAGAGGACCATGTCCAGGCTGAGTGTTAGTAGTTAGAGGACCATGTCCAGGCTGAGTGTTAGCAGTTAGAGGACCATGTCCAGGCTGAGTGTTAGCAGTTAGAGGACCATGTCCAGGCTGAGAGTTAGTAGTTGGAGGACCATGTCCAGGTTGAGTGTTAGTGGTTAGAGGACCATGTCCAGGCTGAGTGTTAGCGGTTAGAGGACCATGTCCAGGCTGAGTGTTAGTAGTTAGAGGACCATGTCCAGGCTGAGTGTTAGCAGTTAGAGGACCATGTCCAGGCTGAGTGTTAGCAGTTAGAGGACCATGTCCAGGCTGAGAGTTAGTAGTTAGAGGACCATGTCCAGGCTGAGTGTTAGCAGTTAGAGGACCATGTCCAGGCTGAGTGTTAGAGGTTAGAGGACCATGTCCAGGCTGAGTGTTAGCAGTTAGAGGACCATGTCCAGGCTGAGTGTTAGCAGTTAGAGGACCATGTCCAGGCTGAGTGTTAGTGGTTAGAGGACCATGTCCAGGCTGAGTGTTAGTAGTTAGAGGACCATGTCCAGGCTGAGTGTTAGCAGTTAGAGGACCATGTCCAGGCTGAGTGTTAGTAGTTAGAGGACCATGTCCAGGCTGAGTGTTAGTGGTTAGAGGACCATGTCCAGGCTGAGTGTTAGTAGTTAGAGGACCATGTCCAGGCTGAGTGTTAGCAGTTAGAGGACCATGTCCAGGCTGAGTGTTAGTGGTTAGAGGACCATGTCCAGGCTGAGTGTTAGTGGTTAGAGGACCATGTCCAGGCTGAGTGTTAGTGGTTAGAGGACCATGTCCAGGCTGAGTGTTAGCTGAGTGTTTAGAGGACCATGTCCAGGCTGAGTGTTAGTGGTTAGAGGACCATGTCCAGGCTGAGTGTTAGTGGTTAGAGGACCATGTCCAGGCTGAGTGTTAGGCTGAGTTAGAGGACCATGTCCAGGCTGAGTGTTAGCAGGTTAGAGGACCATGTCCAGGCTGAGTGTTAGTGGTTAGAGGACCATGTCCAGGCTGAGTGTTAGTAGTTAGAGGACCATGTCCAGGCTGAGTGTTAGCAGTTAGAGGACCATGTCCAGGCTGAGTGTTAGTGGTTAGAGGACCATGTCCAGTGTTAGTGTAGAGGACCATGTCCAGGCTGAGTGTTAGTGGTTAGAGGACCATGTCCAGGCTGAGTGTTAGCAGTTAGAGGACCATGTCCAGGCTGAGTGTTAGCAGTTAGAGGACCATGTCCAGGCTGAGTGTTAGTGGTTAGAGGACCATGTCCAGGCTGGTTAGAGGACCATGTCCAGGCTGAGTGTTAGTGGTTAGAGGACCATGTCCAGGCTGAGTGTTAGTGTTAGGTTAGAGGACCATGTCCAGGCTGAGTGTTAGACCAGTTAGAGGACCATGTCCAGGCTGAGTGTTAGTGGTTAGAGGACCATGTCCAGGCTGAGTGTTGGTGGTTAGAGGACCATGTCCAGGCTGAGTGTTAGTGGTTAGAGGACCATGTCCAGGCTGAGTGTTAGTAGTTAGAGGACCATGTCCAGGCTGAGTGTTAGCAGTTAGAGGACCATGTCCAGGCTGAGTGTTAGCAGTTAGAGGACCATGTCCAGGCTGAGTGTTAGTAGTTAGAGGACCATGTCCAGGCTGAGTGTTAGCAGTTAGAGGACCATGTCCAGGCTGAGTGTTAGCAGTTAGAGGACCATGTCCAGGCTGAGTGTTAGTGGTTAGAGGACCATGTCCAGGCTGAGTGTTAGTGGTTAGAGGACCATGTCCAGGCTGAGTGTTAGTGGTTAGAGGACCATGTCCAGGCTGAGTGTTAGACCATGTCCAGGTTAGAGGACCATGTCCAGGCTGAGTGTTAGTAGTTAGAGGACCATGTCCAGGCTGAGTGTTAGTGGTTAGAGGACCATGTCCAGGCTGAGTGTTGGTGGTTAGAGGACCATGTCCAGGCTGAGTGTTAGCGGTTAGAGGACCATGTCCATGTCCAGGCTGAGTGTTAGTCCAGGTTAGAGGACCATGTCCAGGCTGAGTGTTAGTCCAGGTTAGAGGACCATGTCCAGGCTGAGTGTTAGTGGTTAGAGGACCATGTCCAGCTGGCTGAGTGTTAGTAGTTAGAGGACCATGTCCAGGCTGAGTGTTAGTGGTTAGAGGACCATGTCCAGGCTGAGTGTTAGTGGTTAGAGGACCATGTCCAGGCTGAGTGTTAGTGGTTAGAGGACCATGTCCAGGCTGAGTGTTAGTAGTTAGAGGACCATGTCCAGGCTGAGTGTTAGCAGTTAGAGGACCATGTCCAGGCTGAGTGTTAGCAGTTAGAGGACCATGTCCAGGCTGAGTGTTAGTAGTTAGAGGACCATGTCCAGGCTGAGTGTTAGCAGTTAGAGGACCATGTCCAGGCTGAGTGTTAGCAGTTAGAGGACCATGTCCAGGCTGAGTGTTAGTGGTTAGAGGACCATGTCCAGGCTGAGTGTTAGTGGTTAGAGGACCATGTCCAGGCTGAGTGTTAGTGGTTAGATGTCCAGGCTGACCATGTCCAGGCTGTTAGTGTTAGAGGACCATGTCCAGGCTGAGTGTTAGTGGTTAGAGGACCATGTCCAGGCTGAGTGTTAGCGGTTAGAGGACCATGTCCAGGCTGAGTGTTAGTAGTTAGAGGACCATGTCCAGGCTGAGTGTTAGTAGTTAGAGGACCATGTCCAGGCTGAGTGTTAGCAGTTAGAGGACCATGTCCAGGCTGAGTGTTAGCGGTTAGAGGACCATGTCCAGGCTGAGTGTTAGTTAGAGGTTCCAGGCTGAGTGTTAGAGAGGACCATGTCCAGGCTGAGTGTTAGTGGTTAGAGGACCATGTCCAGGCTGAGTGTTAGTGGTTAGAGGACCATGTCCAGGCTGAGTGTTAGTGGTTAGAGGACCATGTCCAGGCTGAGTGTTAGTGGTTAGAGGACCATGTCCAGGCTGAGTGTTAGTGGTTAGAGGACCATGTCCAGGCTGAGTGTTAGTAGTTAGAGGACCATGTCCAGGCTGAGTGTTACCATGTAGTTAGAGGACCATGTCCAGGCTGAGTGTTAGCAGTTAGAGGACCATGTCCAGGCTGAGTGTTAGTAGTTAGAGGACCATGTCCAGGCTGAGTGTTAGACCATGTCCAGGCTGAGTGTTAGTTGTCCAGGCTGAGAGGACCATGTCCAGGCTGAGTGTTAGAGGTTAGAGGACCATGTCCAGGCTGAGTGTTAGTGGTTAGAGGACCATGTCCAGGCTGAGTGTTAGAGGTTAGAGGACCATGTCCAGGCTGAGTGTTAGTGGTTAGAGGACCATGTCCAGGCTGAGTGTTAGTGGTTAGAGGACCATGTCCAGGCTGAGTGTTAGTGGTTAGAGGACCATGTCCAGGCTGAGTGTTAGTAGTTAGAGGACCATGTCCAGGCTGAGTGTTAGCAGTTAGAGGACCATGTCCAGGCTGAGTGTTAGCGGTTAGAGGACCATGTCCAGGCTGAGTGTTAGTAGTTAGAGGACCATGTCCAGGCTGAGTGTTAGCAGTTAGAGGACCATGTCCAGGCTGAGTGTTAGTGGTTAGAGGACCATGTCCAGGCTGAGTGTTAGAGGACCATGTCCAGGCTGGTTAGAGGTTAGAGGACCATGTCCAGGCTGAGTGTTAGTAGTTAGAGGACCATGTCCAGGCTGAGTGTTAGCAGTTAGAGGACCATGTCCAGGCTGAGTGTTAGTGGTTAGAGGACCATGTCCAGGCTGAGTGTTAGTGGTTAGAGGACCATGTCCAGGCTGAGTGTTAGTGGTTAGAGGACCATGTCCAGGCTGAGTGTTAGTAGTTAGAGGACCATGTCCAGGCTGAGTGTTAGCAGTTAGAGGACCATGTCCAGGCTGAGTGTTAGTAGTTAGAGGACCATGTCCAGGCTGAGTGTTAGTAGTTAGAGGACCATGTCCAGGCTGAGTGTTAGCAGTTAGAGGACCATGTCCAGGCTGAGTGTTAGTGGTTAGAGGACCATGTCCAGGCTGAGTGTTAGTGGTTAGAGGACCATGTCCAGGCTGAGTGTTAGTAGTTAGAGGACCATGTCCAGGCTGAGTGTTAGTGGTTAGAGGACCATGTCCAGGCTGAGTGTTAGCAGTTAGAGGACCATGTCCAGGCTGAGTGTTAGTGGTTAGAGGACCATGTCCAGGCTGAGTGTTAGAGGTTAGAGGACCATGTCCAGGCTGAGTGTTAGTGGTTAGAGGACCATGTCCAGGCTGAGTGTTAGTAGTTAGAGGACCATGTCCAGGCTGAGTGTTAGTGGTTAGAGGACCATGTCCAGGCTGAGTGTTGGTGGTTAGAGGACCATGTCCAGGCTGAGTGTTAGCGGTTAGAGGACCATGTCCAGGCTGAGTGTTAGTAGTTAGAGGACCATGTCCAGGCTGAGTGTTAGCAGTTAGAGGACCATGTCCAGGCTGAGTGTTAGCAGTTAGAGGACCATGTCCAGGCTGAGTGTTAGCTGAGTTGGAGGACCATGTCCAGGCTGAGTGTTAGCAGTTAGAGGACCATGTCCAGGCTGAGTGTTAGCAGTTAGAGGACCATGTCCAGGCTGAGTGTTAGTGGTTAGAGGACCATGTCCAGGCTGAGTGTTAGTGGTTAGAGGACCATGTCCAGGCTGAGTGTTAGTGGTTAGAGGACCATGTCCAGGCTGAGTGTTAGTGGTTAGAGGACCATGTCCAGGCTGAGTGTTAGTGGTTAGAGGACCATGTCCAGGCTGAGTGTTAGTAGTTAGAGGACCATGTCCAGGCTGAGTGTTAGCAGTTAGAGGACCATGTCCAGGCTGAGTGTTAGTGTCCAGGGTTAGAGGACCATGTCCAGGCTGAGTGTTAGTGGTTAGAGGACCATGTCCAGGCTGAGTGTTAGTGGTTAGAGGACCATGTCCAGGCTGAGTTGACCATGTCCAGGCTGAGTGTTAGTAGTTAGAGGACCATGTCCAGGCTGAGTGTTAGTGGTTAGAGGACCATGTCCAGGCTGAGTGTTAGTGGTTAGAGGACCATGTCCAGGCTGAGTGTTAGTGGTTAGAGGACCATGTCCAGGCTGAGTGTTAGTAGTTAGAGGACCATGTCCAGGCTGAGTGTTAGCAGTTAGAGGACCATGTCCAGGCTGAGTGTTAGCAGTTAGAGGACCATGTCCAGGCTGAGTGTTAGTGGTTAGAGGACCATGTCCAGGCTGAGTGTTAGTCCAGTTAGAGGACCATGTCCAGGCTGAGTGTTATGTCCAGGCTGAGTGTTAGTGGTTAGAGGACCATGTCCAGGCTGAGTGTTAGTGGTTAGAGGACCATGTCCAGGCTGAGTGTTAGTGGTTAGAGGACCATGTCCAGGCTGAGTGTTAGTGGTTAGAGGACCATGTCCAGGCTGAGTGTTAGTGGTTAGAGGACCATGTCCAGGCTGAGTGTTAGTAGTTAGAGGACCATGTCCAGGCTGAGTGTTAGTGGTTAGAGGACCATGTCCAGGCTGAGTGTTGGTGGTTAGAGGACCATGTCCAGGCTGAGTGTTAGCGGTTAGAGGACCATGTCCAGAGGACCATGTCCAGGCTGAGTGTTAGTGGTTAGAGGACCATGTCCAGGCTGAGTGTTAGTGGTTAGAGGACCATGTCCAGGCTGAGTGTTAGTAGTTAGAGGACCATGTCCAGGCTGAGTGTTAGTGGTTAGAGGACCATGTCCAGGCTGAGTGTTAGTGGTTAGAGGACCATGTCCAGGCTGAGTGTTAGTGGTTAGAGGACCATGTCCAGGCTGAGTGTTAGTAGTTAGAGGACCATGTCCAGGCTGAGTGTTAGCAGTTAGAGGACCATGTCCAGGCTGAGTGTTAGCAGTTAGAGGACCATGTCCAGGCTGAGAGTTAGTAGTTAGAGGACCATGTCCAGGCTGAGTGTTAGCAGTTAGAGGACCATGTCCAGGCTGAGTGTTAGAGGTTAGAGGACCATGTCCAGGCTGAGTGTTAGTGGTTAGAGGACCATGTCCAGGCTGAGTGTTAGTGGTTAGAGGACCATGTCCAGGCTGAGTGTTAGTGGTTAGAGGACCATGTCCAGGCTGAGTGTTAGTAGTTAGAGGACCATGTCCAGGCTGAGTGTTAGTGGTTAGAGGACCATGTCCAGGCTGAGTGTTAGTGGTTAGAGGACCATGTCCAGGCTGAGTGTTAGCAGTTAGAGGACCATGTCCAGGCTGAGTGTTAGCTGAGGTTAGAGGACCATGTCCAGGCTGAGTGTTAGTAGTTAGAGGACCATGTCCAGGCTGAGTGTTTAGCTGACCATGTCCAGGCTGTTAGTGGTTAGAGGACCATGTCCAGGCTGAGTGTTAGTAGTTAGAGGACCATGTCCAGGCTGAGTGTTAGTGGTTAGAGGACCATGTCCAGGCTGAGTGTTAGCAGTTAGAGGACCATGTCCAGGCTGAGTGTTAGCAGTTAGAGGACCATGTCCAGGCTGAGTGTTAGCGGTTAGAGGACCATGTCCAGGCTGAGTGTTAGTGGTTAGAGGACCATGTCCAGGCTGAGTGTTAGAGGTTAGAGGACCATGTCCAGGCTGAGTGTTAGTGGTTAGAGGACCATGTCCAGGCTGAGTGTTAGTAGTTAGAGGACCATGTCCAGGCTGAGTGTTAGTGGTTAGAGGACCATGTCCAGGCTGAGTGTTAGTGGTTAGAGGACCATGTCCAGGCTGAGTGTTAGTGGTTAGAGGACCATGTCCAGGCTGAGTGTTAGTAGTTAGAGGACCATGTCCAGGCTGAGTGTTAGCAGTTAGAGGACCATGTCCAGGCTGAGTGTTAGCAGTTAGAGGACCATGTCCAGGCTGAGTGTTAGTAGTTGGAGGACCATGTCCAGGCTGAGTGTTAGTGGTTAGAGGACCATGTCCAGGCTGAGTGTTAGTGGTTAGAGGACCATGTCCAGGCTGAGTGTTAGTGGTTAGAGGACCATGTCCAGGCTGAGTGTTAGTAGGAGGTTCCAGAGGACCATGTCCAGGCTGAATGTTAGTTAGTGGTTAGAGGACCATGTCCAGGCTGAGTGTTAGTAGTTAGAGGACCATGTCCAGGCTGAGTGTTAGTGGTTAGAGGACCATGTCCAGGCTGAGTGTTAGTAGTTAGAGGACCATGTCCAGGCTGAGTGTTAGACCAGTTAGAGGACCATGTCCAGGCTGAGTGTTAGCAGTTAGAGGACCATGTCCAGGCTGAGTGTTAGTGGTTAGAGGACCATGTCCAGGCTGAGTGTTAGCAGTTAGAGGACCATGTCCAGGCTGAGTGTTAGCAGTTAGAGGACCATGTCCAGGCTGAGTGTTAGCGGTTAGAGGACCATGTCCAGGCTGAGTGTTAGTAGTTAGAGGACCATGTCCAGGCTGAGTGTTAGTGGTTAGAGGACCATGTCCAGGCTGAGTGTTGGTGGTTAGAGGACCATGTCCAGGCTGAGTGTTAGTGGTTAGAGGACCATGTCCAGGCTGAGTGTTAGCAGTTAGAGGACCATGTCCAGGCTGAGTGTTAGAGGTTAGAGGACCATGTCCAGGCTGAGTGTTAGTGGTTAGAGGACCATGTCCAGGCTGAGTGTTAGCAGTTAGAGGACCATGTCCAGGCTGAGTGTTAGCAGTTAGAGGACCATGTCCAGGCTGAGAGTTAGTAGTTAGAGGACCATGTCCAGGCTGAGTGTTAGCAGTTAGAGGACCATGTCCAGGCTGAGTGTTAGAGGTTAGAGGACCATGTCCAGGCTGAGTGTTAGTGGTTAGAGGACCATGTCCAGGCTGAGTGTTAGTGGTTAGAGGACCATGTCCAGGCTGACTGTTAGCAGTTAGAGGACCATGTCCAGGCTGAGTGATAGTGGTTAGAGGACCAGGACCAGGCTGAATATTAGTGGTTAGAGGACCATGTCCAGGCTGCCTGTTAGCAGTTAGAGAACCATGTCCAGGCTGAGTGTTAGTGGCTAGAAGACCATGTCCAGGCTGAGTGTTAAGGGTTAGAGGACCATGTCCAGGCTGAGTGTTAGTGGCTAGAAGACCATGTCCAGGCTGAGTGTTAGCAGTTAGAGGACCATGTCCAGGCTGAGTGTTAGTGGTTAGAGGACCATGTCCAGGCTGAGTGTTAGTGGTTAGAGGACCATGTCCAGGCTGAGTGTTAGTAGTTAGAGGACCATGTCCAGGCTGAGTGTTAGAGGTTAGAGGACCATGTCCAGGCTGAGTGTTAGTGGTTAGAGGACCATGTCCAGACTGAGAGTTAGTGGTTAGAGGACCATGTCCAGGCTGAGTGTTAGTGGTTAGAGGACCATGTCCCGGCTGAGTGTTAGTGGTTAGAGGACCATGTCCCGGCTGAGTGTTAGTGGTTAGAGGACCATGTCCAGGCTGAATATTAGTGGTTAGAGGACCAGGACCAGGCTGAATGTTAGTAGTTAGTGGACCAGGACCAGGCTGAATGTTAGTGGTTAGAGGACCAGGACCAGTCTTGATGTTAGCGGTGGTGGGGACTGATATCGAGTCAGTGGGACTGATATCTGTGTAACATGCAGATCAGTACCACATTACTTTGTGTTGTCTCCCATGGCAACAGTGTCAACTGTTCAGTTCTGGGGGTGGGGTTGTGGATAGTAACGCATCCAAGGTGCCAGGGTAGCTCCAGGAGAATATGCTGATTGTATGCTGCTAATCCTTTGATTGTGACTGACAACACGTGCCAATTATTGTAGCTCTGTTTTGCACAGTCAACCCTGCCTAGATGTCAATCTGGATTCTCATTGATGTCTGGTTTTTCAAAGATCAACATAAAAATATAATGATGTTTGTTAAAAACAGCCTACTGCAGTATCAAGGGAATACTTGATTGTGATCAACATTTGGATATTCAATTTGGCTTGGAGAAAACTCAGACATCAACGAGAGTATAGAAGGAGAGATTCTGTCTGAGTTGAATGCAGTTTGTAATTGAAGTGATTGCTTTTATGCAACAGTGATTATTTAGTCATTTGGTTAGGCCCACTCCTAAACCCTCTACTCTTCTGTAGTGCGTCAGGGGTTCTAATTGGGCAGACACAAAATGCAGCAAAAGCACTCAGACTCCAGCAAACTCCTTTATTAAGCCATATTAAGACAGATTAAGGCCATCATCGGACAACCCGTTGCCATGGAAACCCCGCCCAGACTCTGAGTATTCATTTTTGATGACCGATCCTGTTTTAGATTTGGTAACAGGGATTAGCCTAATCTTTTCTTCCCTCTTCCTCTTTCTTTCTCTTCCTCCCTCCTCGATCGGTTCTGCTATAACACAGATGTTGCAGGGAGATAGTACAAGTTGTGACATGATGAGAAAATACATTAAATCCTCAACCCTGTTACTTATCTCCCAGGTCTGAATCTCTCTCTCTCTCTCTAGCTCTCTCTCTGAACCCCCCCCCCCCCTCTCTCTCTCTTGTTCTCATCTATCTCAATTTAATTCAATTTAAGGGGCTTTATTGGCATGGGAAACATATGTTTACATTGCCAAAGCAGGTGAAATATATAATAAACAAAAATGAAATAGAGAACACAAAATTAACCGTAAACATTACACTCACAAAAGTTCAACAATAATAACGACATTTCAAATATCATATTATGTTTATATACAATGTTGATGTGATGTGCAAATAGTTAAATTAAAGTTCAAAAGGGAAAATAAATAAACAGAAATATAGGTTGTATTTACAATGGTGGTGGTTTTTCACTGTATACCATTTTCTTGTGGCAACAGGTCACATATATTGCAGCTGTGATTGCACACTGTGGTATTTCACCCAATAGATACAGGAGTTTATCAAAATTGGATTTGTTTTGAATTCTTTGTGGGTCTGTGTAATCTGAGGGAAATATTTGTCTCTAATATGGTCATACATGTGGCAGGAGGTAAGAAAGTGCAAATCAGTTTCTAGCTCATTTTGTGGGCAGTGTGCACATAGCCTGTCTTCTTGAGAGCCAGATCTGCCTAAGGTGGCTTTTCTCAATAGCAAGGCTATGCTCACTGAGTCTATACATTGTCACAGACTTCCTTCATTTTGGGTCAGTCAGACTGGTTAGGTATTCTGCCGCTCTGTACTCTCTGTTTAGGGCCAAATAGAATTCTAGTTTGCTCTGATTTTCGTGTAAATGTGTCAAGTAATTATCTTTTATTTTCTCATAATTTGTTGGGTCTAATTGTGTTGCTGTTCTGGGGCTCTGTGGGGTGTGTTTGTGTTTGTGAACAGATCCCCAGGACCAGCTTGCTTAGGGACTCTTCTACAGATTCATTTCTATGTAGGTGATGGCTTTCTTATGTAAGGTATGAGAATCTCTTCCTTTTAGGTGGTTGTAGATTTGAACTGCTCTTTTCTGGATTTCTATAATTACTGGGTATCAGATTTATTCTGCGCTGAATGCATTATTTGGTGTTTTGCATTGTACACGGAGGATATCTCTCTCTCTCTCTCTCATTCTCATCTCTCTCGAATCTGTCTCTCTCTCGTTCCTCCTCTCTCTTCTCTCTCTTACTTCTCTCTCTTACTGAATTTCCACAAATAAACATGACAAAGTATCAGTGGCAGCCAATGCTGAATTATTTGACACAAGTCTCATTGAGATAAACACACACTATGCACAAGAAAATCATCACAAGAAAAATGACAACTTTAAAATACATTTATTTTGGAAAAGCGTCCGTGCCAAGGGTTAGACAGAAGTGGTAGCCCATAGCTCACTGGTTGAGCAACCGCGTCATGTATGGTATCACACTGCTTTGGTAGGCTCTGCACCTGATGGGTTCCAGCATTGTTGAAGACCGGGTAACACGATCAGAGACAGAGGAGCGATCTGGGAGCAGCATGTGCCGGTAGGGGCGTGGGTTGAGGAGGGTCTCTGCGGTCAGGTTTCCCCCCGATTCGTTTGCAGGGAGATAAGATTGAGAGGGCTGCAGGCGACGGTGTCGAGCCTTAGTATTCAATGAACATCATGACACGCGTCACCCTGCGCTGGATCCTCTCAATCCCGTCCCTCTGTTTACCAGAATGTGTGTTCAGTCACAGTTTCACAAAATATACCCAAAATACATGTACATCTACGTAAGGAATGGATTACGAATATATACATATATGTCAGTGTGGCATTGGACTAAAATACAGTGGCATCGTATAGAGTACAGTATATACATATGAGAAGGGTGATGCAATATTTACAAACCGTTAAAGTGACTAAGATACCGTAGTAGATACCGATGAGTAATGCAAGATACGGAGACATCATTAAAGTGGCCAGTGATTCCTAATCTATGCCTATAGGCAGCAGCCCCTGATGTGCTGGAGATGTCTGTTTAACAGTCAGTGGTGTAGTATAGAATACAATACGTTATATACATATGAAATGGGTGATGCAATATGTAAACACAATTTAAAAGTGACTAAGATACTGTAGAATAGTGTGGAGTGCAGTTTAGACATATGAGATAAGTAATGCTAGATACCGAACATTATTAAAGTGGCCAGTGATTCCGAATCTATGTCTGTAGGTAGCCACCTCTGATGTGCTAGTGATGGCTGTTTAGCAGTCTGATGGCCTTGAGATAGAAGCTGTTTTTCGGTCTCTAAGTCCCAGCTTTGATGCACCTGCACTGACATCACCTTCTGGATGATAGCGGAGTGAACAAGCAGTGGCTCGGGTGGTTGATGTCCTTGATGATCTTTTTGGCCTTCCTATGGCATCAGGGACTGTAGCTGTCCTGGAGGGTGGGAAGTTTGCCCCCGGTAATGATGTTCCTCTATGCCAATTAAGTTAAATGAATGGCATTAAGTTTCATGCAGAGTTAAATAATTCAGAAGGAGCTGGAGCAGCTAAGGCTGCTCTTGCCTGGAGCTCCTTGGGGACCTGGAGAGAGAGAGAGTGTGTCTGTGTTCTGAGTTCATTGGAGACCCTTGTAAGGGCCACCTTTCGACTATACGATGTTTAGATCCACACTTAAATACCAGTACCACACAACACAGTGACTTTAATACCAACCACATGTGTTGGGTCTCATAGAGAGTCCCTGTGTATTCTCTATACTGTAACTAATGGTGCTCACATTCACCTTTCCGTTGATGTTTAAAACACATCAATACCTACCTACACTCTAAGCTCTGAGGAAATGCACTGTGTGTGTGTGTGTGTGTGTGTGTGTGTGTGTGTGTGTGTGTGTGTGTGTGTGTGTGTGTGTGTGTGTGTGTGTGTGTGTGTGTGTGTGTGTGTGTGTGTGTGTGTGTGTGTGTGTGTGTAACAGCCCTGGAGGAGTGAGTGAGTGTTATTCTGTCCAATATACCGTAATAAGACTGAGAAACAGCTCCGGTATACAAGCACAGCTGTGGCTCCACTCATCAGAATACTGGCCATGGGCCTGTAGCTTCCATCACACTCATCAACACACTGTTCATTTTCATTCCACTAATTATGTGTTGGTCATATTCCTCCATATTTGACCAGGACACTTACAGCTGCTAGTGTATATGCTAGTTATGTGGATAACTTGACCGGTAAAACTCACATTTGAAATGAGAATATAGTCCACAGAAGAAGAAAACAATGGCTTTGTATAGTATTGAAGAAATCATTTCCCTTTTCCTTCATGGCATATTTTTTTCTGGAATGTGTGTGTGTGAGCACTCACAAGCTGCAAGCATTTCCCTCTATGGCACAAAAAATGAGCTCTAGTGGCTTCCCCAAAAGCTCCTTTTAATCTTTTGCCCTAAGAAGGGATGGCAACATTTATAAGTAGACAGGGTTGGAGGAAGCGAGGAAATAAAAAACATATCTTGTTATTGACGTTGGCAAGTTTCTCCTTGGCCCCTGTAGCAAGAATACAGTCACTGAAATTCCTTTCTTTCTCTCTCTCTCTCCCTCAGATGAGCACTGCATGCCTTCAGGTTATGAAAAGTGAATTCCTCTCTCCTCTGTCAATTTTTCTTTCTCTTTATTCGCATTTTATCCCTGGACTCTTTCATTTCCTGTTCATTCCAATCTCTGATAAAAATGTGAAATATGTTTTTCACCCCTCACAGATCTGCTTGATTTAGAGATGATATCTGAGATGTATTGGTTGGGAGCTGGGCCATGCGGTCTCTTGTCTCCCACGGGGAAGGTTGTATCTGCCAGTCCGAAGTCGTAAACCTCTCCAGGTGTCCAGTTTCATCTTCCAGGGAGATTATTTTCCTTTATTTCATCAGACGACGGTCGGGTAGAACAAGCGCAGCATGATCAGAGAGGAAATCAGCACTTGAATCATATTTACATCACTTCAACATGTTTCTCTGAGGGCCCGTTCGGGTTCCCCAGATCTCAGATGTATAACACCCCAAAGTGAAGATGCAGCTACAGTAGCAAATTGTGCCGTGTTGAGGCTTCCATCTTTTATCTTCAGCATGGGTTGGACCATTCTTCTAAACAGTGTGAAGTAGGTTAAAGCAGTGGGAGAGGAATCATTGTTAGTGAGAATAGACACATCAGCTTTAGTGATGTGATGAGAAACACAGCCGAAGAGAACATTGGGAATGAACCCCTTCTAACACTGTTTTAGCAGTCTTCCACCTCTTCAACCCATTTTCTTCACATGCACATTGAACTGCATCTAATGATGCGACTTTGAAAGGGCATATGTCTGGAGTGGGAATGAAATAGTCATTGATGCTGGCGTCCTGAAAATGGAGGTTAAAAGCACTTCTAAGGTTAATAATTCCTTTGAAATGTGTATAGCTTTACATAAACAACTGATGTTGTACCCCTAAACCTGTGGTTCCCCAAAAAACTCTTCCTCCATGAGGCCCAATTAAACGTTTCATCATGGCTCTGGAGTCCACTTTATGAGAGAAAATATAAACACAATACTTAGATGATTTATTATCTTTAGACAGCATAAGGAGAGCCCAAACAAACGAAAGACCCTATGGATCTACATTGGAACTTATGAAGCTTAACTTGGAGGTTAGTCTTGCCCCTTCGTGCTTTTCATTTCTTGATTAAGATAGCAAAGTTCTCTACAATGGAGTCTGCTGTGGCAATTAAATATCTCCAACATCTATTCAACGTCTAGTTTTGATTTACATTTTGGTTGAGTTGTCAACTACCGCGAATTCAATGTGAAATCAGCGTATCACCATATAATTTGGGTTCAAAGTTGGGTGAAAAAAATACTAAATTCCTTTACATTGATAACTTTCACGTTGATTCGACGTCGTCACATTGCATTTTTTGGGGGTTGAAATGACGTGGAAACAACATTGATTCAACCAGTTTTTGCCCAGTGGGATGCTGCAGACTGAGCTTTAGAAGAATGAAACCTTGCTAGCTAATATGAGCCTGCTCTAATAACTGCTATCCTGTGACTGTGTCTGATATAGAACTCATATTGACTTACAGACTGCCATAACTAGAGAAGATGAAAACAGTAATAAAGAGGTATGTTCAGTGAAAAAAGCTTTTATTTGAAAAATGTACTTTGTTCCACCACCAGAATGCAGAGATCCATGCAGGAATCATCTGGCTTGATGGCTTGCTCTTCCAGACAACACTCGGCATGTTCGGAAATGTAGGAGTAGGGTTTTTTGTGTAGTGGTGCTACTCCAAATCAGGGAAGCGTCAACAGATGTTCAGAATGCTGTTGGCATCTCCTGCTGTTCAGGCACGCTAGCTACCACAACCCCCTCTTCTCTCTCACTCTCTCTCTCTCTTCCTCCTTTCCTTCCCCACTCCCTGAGAACCTTCCCACTTGGCACACACACACTGGCGGAATAAACATTGTTTCCACCTCATTTCAACAAAATTGCGTTGAACCAACGTGGAATAAACATTGAATTGACGTCTGTGCCCAGTGGGTTGCCTCTTCCACACTGGAAGGCTAAAAGGAGGAACTCCTGTTTATCGCTCACCCGTCCTGCGTTCCCCTGGGGACTTTTTATGACTAGGCTAATGACTGGGCTAATGAATTTCAAAACAAATCTATATTTGTATACAGATCACAACGGGGTGAGCATGCACGCCTTCAGGCAGGCAGAAAGGCAGCCGTGCAGGCAGGCGGGAGGGCAGACAGGCAGCCATGCACGCCTTCAGGCAGGCAGAAAGGCAGCCATGCAGGCAGGCGGGAGGGCAGACAGGCAGCGATACAGGCAGGCCGGCAGGAGGTTGGAGATCTAGAGCTGTCAGATAGACATGCTCTCCTCCTCTTCCCTTTACGTGACGTCATCAACCCCTCTTAAACCGCATCACGCACAACCAGTCACACAGCTGTGGGGAGGGAGTTGATGATGCAGGTGTTTAGTGAAAGAATGCTCACTTCTGAGGAGAGTGACTGAAGTTTGTGAAGGGAGGCTACACCAGAAGATCATCTAGCTGTTGGCTCCAAGATCTTGTGAATGCTGATACCTGTCGTGTAACTCCCTCAGCCAAAATTCAATTCCATACCTTGCTAAATTGCTAGTTACTGAAACAGGTCTTGATGTAGATTGCAAGCAGGCAACTAATTGTCATAAATGGAAATTGAGATTTTATGAGGCGTGAACAGTCTTATTTGATTGTAAACTGATTCATTAACTACACAAGTCGTTCAGTTGTGCCATGCTATTTAAAATGAAATTAAGACTGTAAGTTTCTGATGGTGAATTAGCATAACTGTCGCACACGTCTAAGCAATTTTGGCATAACTCTGCAGCTGCTTTGCATAAACCTGGATTAGGAGAGCTCAGGCAAGGTGTTTGGGGGCCGTGCTGCGAGAGAGTAGGGAGCATGCAGAAAGAGAGAGGATCGCTCTTGTATCCAAGGAAGGATGCACTAATACCAGAACGCTAGAACCATGGGGAGGGAAGATTCACCCACAGACAAATCCGTATAGCGGATCTCTCTCTCTCTCTCTCTCTCTCTCTCTCTCTCTCTCTCTCTCTCTCTCCCCCTCTCCCCCCCCCCCAAACTCCACTGTCTTTCCCTTCCGTGATGTTCCTTTGTGGCATTAACCTTAGTAAAGCACTGCCATACTGTATTCAAGGTGTGAGAGAGAGAGAGAGAGAGAGAGAGAGAGAGAGAACAGGTGGAAGAGAGAGCAGATATGATAAATTGAGAGGGAGGGGTAGAGAAAGAGAGAGATAGGGGTAGAGAGAGAGAGATGAGTTATTTCACTCTAATGATGAAGGAGAGGGACTTCATTAAATGTGTCTTGACTGATGTGCTCGTCAGACACCCCGGTTGATGCATGATAAAACGCAGAGAGAGAGGGAGGAGAGGGACTGGAGGGAACAAGATATGGGTGGGAAGAGTAACAGACACAGAATGGTAGATAGAGTAGGGAATAGAGGGATGAAAGAGAGTGGGATGTGAAGATATACAGCCAGGGAAAAGAGAGAGAATATTCACTTGAAATGAGTGACTGACTGTTCGACGACACTTTCCATGTAATATTCTGTCAAAAGCATTGCTATTTCGGTCACTCAATAAATATCGGTGCCTGCTGGCTTTTATTTAACCTTAAAGGTCCAATGCAGCGGTTTATATCTAAAAAAAAGAATAATTTCAGGGCAACAATTAAGTACTTTACTGTGATTGATTTCAATTAAAATGGGCAAAAATAAGAAAAGAATCTAAGAGCAATTTCTCAAGCAAGGACTGTCTGGGAGTGGTCTGAGACGGGAGGGGAAAACTGAAAACTCGCTGTTATTGGCAGAGATGTTTGGAACACTCTTTTTTATTGGTCTCGTAACTTATTGAACGCTGTTACCAGGCAGGCAGAAACTCTGTCCTCACCAAAACAGGCTGAAATTTCAGGCGGTCAGTCCCACCAAAAAGGGCATTATCATATTTTTCACAATTTCCCAGTATTATTCCATCCTCACGTTGTGAAAATATATATTAAAAACAGGAAACGTGTTTTTTTTTTACTGCACTGGGTCTTTAAACGTCTACACACACGTGTTGAACAATGCCGCATTTGACTACTCTATTCGCCTTTTCCTTAGGACCAGGCCTGCTAGAAGCGTTGGACTTGCTCCAACAGATCTTTGTATACAGCAGTGCAATCCTGACCCAAACCCTCTGTGTGTCAAATGAAGATAGTAGCCAGCCGTAAACACTATGTAAATCAGATTTGACACGGAGCCAGCCAGCCACTTTGTTGGGTCTGTTAGTGCTTCATACTGAGGAAGTTTCTCTATATGCTTTGTGAGATCAAATCACTATAGGCTACAACCCCTCACACAATTCACTTCTACGGACAGTTCAAGTCTTCACGCGATTAATGATTATTGCCCTTTTAGATATTGCTCCAGCCCACCGCCACACCACGTAGCTGCCCGCTCACTGACTGACAGTCTGACAGACGGCGAGAGAGACTATTTATTCTATGGTGACTGACTGACGTGTGAGGATACACTAAGCAGAGCGAGTCCACCGTCCGTGCTTATAAAGGTGCCAAATGAATATTTGAGGAAAATGTGGTGTTTGAAGATGGGTTTCTTCTCCCTTTCAAGTTTCTGTTCAGAAATTCATTACCACGTTTTATTTTGACGTGTGTGACTTCTCACTTTGATCATTTCCTTTCATTTTATTTCCCCTCGACAATGAATTTGAGTGATAAAAAAAATGATGTTTGTTTTGACTGTCAAATAATGTAAATAGACCCCTTCTAATGATACAAAAACATTTACGTTCCGTTCACAGACCAACCACTGGTGAAAGTAACACATTTTATACTCCCTCAAGCCAACCCACTGGGCACAGACGTCAATTCAACGTCTCTTCCGCGTTGCTTCAACGTAATTTCATTGAAATGACGTGGAAACAACATTGACTCAACCAGTGTGTGCCCAGTGGGAAGTAATGTTCTTTTTTTTTTTCTCAAGTAAGCACCCAAAGACCTTGAAATGATATTTACACCATGGCATACAATGTTTTTCTCAGTGATGGCCCCCCTCTCGTAGCTGCTTGGTTCGGCTCCTGCTCCACCAGGCCTGTACCTTCAGTCAGGCCAGCCAAAACTGAAGCAAACGATCACTCCGCTGTTCAGCTGCAGCCAAAGCACTCTGGGATTGGACCCTAGGCTGTGGGCTGCAGTACGGTCAGGACGTCTGCCTTCCACACCTTCCAGAGCATGCTTAAAATGATTGTGTTTTCTCCTCTGGGTGCTGTTCCTTCCGCCCCAAAACAACCTGCAATTACGACTGCTGACAAGCCTTAAGACTGTTTCAACCTGAATAAAGTGAGATGGTGGCGGGCTGTGAGGTTGCCTGTTATTGTGACCAAGGAGAGCTGAAGGTAATGGTGCCTTGCAGACACCACAGGGGAAAGCATGCTGTTTGTGTTTGTCTACACACACACAGAGAGATCTGTAATGATACGCCGGCTGATTCAACATTTACCACTGGTGCATTTACACACAAAGACAGGTCCGCATTAGTTTTAATGATGTTGTTTCTTGTTGCTTTCACATGGTTGATTCCTGAAGCTCATTTAGTAAGCACGGCTCCAGTCAATCATGAGGAACACGTCATCCTGTTATTCCCATATGAAGACGGCGCTTTTTTTCATGATCATACTTTTTACAAATTGGCGACCATACAGGACACTGGGGTCAATAACCAGGGAAGCCAGCACAAAGTGATCTTTGAAGAGTGGTTACACCACAAGGTGAACACCCACTGTCAGATATTTTGAGAAATGACTGATTGATCACCATTCACAGAGAAACAGGAACTAGAGAGTGTTGTCCCAGAGACATGGTTGCAAGTAACACCTGGGTCCAGTTTTTAAAAAAATGATCGATTTGGATTTCGCCTATCGGATAGGATTAAATGCATAGAAATAGATTGAATAGAACAGGATGCCCCATTCGAGACAACAATTAATCCATTCTATTCCTTCTATTTCTATGCATTTAATCCTATCCAACAAGCAGAATCCAGAGAAGATCCCACAGGGCGTATAGAGGGAGTCAGAGAGTTGGTTAAGTGTCTATGACAACCAGTAAGAGAGAGAGAGTGTGTGCGAGAGAGAGGTGGGTGGGTGGAATTGCTGAATGTGTGTTGAGTATGATAAGTAGTGACAGAGTGTGTATGTGATGGAATGCTGGATGTATTTTATAACTAGTTACACCAGCAGATGAGGGAGTATGCCTATGTGGAATGTTAATGGGGGATGTGGTTGAGTGCCTATGATAACTGAATCAAATCAAATCGACTTGTTGCCTACACAGGTTAGAAGATGTTAAGCAGGTGCAGCGAAATGCTTGCGTTTCTAGCTTCAGCAATGCAGTGAGTGTCTAACAGTACAATAAATGAGAGCGTGTCTATGATAAGTAATACATTGTGGATGAGACTGACTGTATTTGGGGAGGGAATACTAGATGTGGTTGAGTGCAGTAATTAGACTGAGGGTCTAATGGCATCCAGAGCGTCTTTACTAATGATGTCCTCTGTGTTCCTCTGGTTGGACCCTAATGAGGGCCACAGGGCCACGGAGCTGACAGACAGACAGACAGACAGACAGACAGACAGACAGACAGACAGACAGACAGACAGACAGACAGACAGACAGACAGACAGACAGACAGACAGACAGACAGACAGACAGACAGACAGACAGACAGACAGACAGACAGACAGACAGACAGACAGACAGACAGACATGCAGAGAGAGAGAGAGAGAGAGAGCGAGAGAGAGAGAGAGAGAGAGAGGGGGGGTGAAGAGGGAGTGAGAGAAGGATGAAGAGAGAGAGGGAAGGATGAAGAAAGAGAACGATAGAGGGAGAGAGAGCGAGAGAGAGAGAGAGGGGGAGGGTGGAGACAGAGAGGAAAGGATTAAGAGTGAGAGGGTGGCGAGAGGGTGGAGGGAGAGTGAGCGATTAGATTGCAGCAGAAGTGACTTGTTTAAGTGAGAAATGGAGGGGATTAATATATGGGTTGCAGATGCTTAAATAAGGCGGAATGACTCACACACACACACACAAACACACACGCAAACACACACACAGTAAACACATTCATACAACCAGCTTTTCATCCCAGTCATCGCTGGCAGGGTCGATCTCACACACACATTGGCGTCTGTTTGCGTCTTGTTTCCCCCACCACAAAGGCCACAGTCACAGACAGACAGATTAAATGTGAGGCTGTTTTCCCCTCAAGGACAGTATGAATGGGAACTCAGAGCTTGTCACCCCTGCTAGACCTCTTCTCTGGGTGGGTGCTTCCGCATGCCACAGCTTTGGGCTTCTATATTATTTATAATCACACTGAGGAAAAAGTGGAGGAGGAGGAGAAGGAAGAGGAGGACAAGGAATAAGAGGAGGAGTAAAATGAGAAGGGGAGAGGACATAGAGCGAGCCAGACCCAAAATGTCACATCAACTGCTTGTCTTTTTGATGTACCACCTCAGTCAAGCGGAGCTATTCTGTTCCCCTTGAGTCATGCACTATGCATATGAAGATCAAAATGTAGGAGACCAGTTGATTTTATCACCACTCATACTCGTGCTCATAAAGTGCTGGGATGTGTGTGCGTGTTATAAAACAGGTGTTAAGTATTTCGGTTGGTTGGATTTATAGCGACTGTGAACGTACACGCAGGAGCAACATCAATTGAACGGTTGTGTTGATGTTTGGTGTGAAGGACATGCCATCCGTCATTGGAATGACACTGTAGATCATGACATGATTTTTTTTGTGCTCTTTGTTAGCAGTCTGACTCAATCGCAGGAGATGTAAACTCCTTCGACTTCCCAGGCAGATTTACAGTGTCATTATATCCTCCACATTACACAGTAAAGCATCTGCAACCCACATTAAAGCTCCTGCTGTTTCTCACCCAAAACCAGGCACTCCTTCACTCCTGGCATCCACCATTGATCTCTCCTCAATATCTGTCTCTGTCTCTCTTGTTCTCTCTCTCACACTCTGCCCCTTCTCTTTCTCTGTCACCCCCCCACCCCCCACCCTGTCTCCACCCACTCTCTCCCTTCCTTTTCCTCTTTTCCTACTGTCTTCTTCCCTTTCTGTAGCGCAGTAAAATATGTTGATCAATGGAAATGACCGATAAATCGAAATGCAAATGTCCTCTTCCCTTTTAGTGGCCACATTTTCCAAGCCTCTAAAATGCACCACAGGTGAATTATTCAGTCCATCCTATTGTTTGCTCACCACCATAACATTCTTTACTGGTGAACCGGTCTGCATATTGAACACGTTCAATGGATTATCCAAGAGTGTGTCATGATATTGGTATTTTTACAGTGGAAGTCAGTGAAATAAAGTCACTCATTCTGTATTCAGCATTTAAGTTTGAGTAGATTGCTCTGTCTGTCCTAAATCTCTCTGTTCTCTCTCTCCCTCCCTATCTTTCTCTTCCCCTCTCTCTCTCTCTCGCTTACCTCAGGCTAACCCAGCATAATATTACCTCTCTGAGCCCCTCATTATGCCAGTGGCTTCAGAGAGAGAGGAGGAGGGATGGAGGATGGAGCATGGCCGTAGCTCTCAGGTAAAGGCCCGGAGGGATAGATGGCCTGTGTCAGATGGAGGCTGGAGTTGACTGTACCGCAGCTCTCAGGTAAAGGCCTGGGGGCCTGGGGGATAGAAGGCCTGTGTCAGGATGAATGCCCCCAGCCACAGAGCCCTGCTGCCTGTCAAAGGAGAGCCCTCTGACAGACAGGCCTGACAGGATGTCTCAGTGATTATGACTGGGAGAGACAGGGGGAGGTAGAGGGAGGGAGATGGTGGCAGGCCCCAATCGGATGTTACAATCAGGTGTCAGGAGCCCAGTGTTAGAGTATTTCTGACGATGAGGAAAGAGGGAGACGATTATGAAATGTACATTTGGTATGGTCACAATGATAGTGTTGTGGTGATGATGATGCTGCTGCTGATGCTGCTGATGATGATAACTTTATTGCCTTGGTAGAAATCATGAATCATCATTTACACTTTCAGATTAACAGCTAAGAAGATTAGGAGCTAAAACTGAAGTTTTCCAATGTGTCGCATAATAACTGATTGGATAAGAGCAACACTCGATTTCTCTCATAACTTAAAACACAAATTAATTTAAACGCAAATGATGTCTGACAGAACACATCACTAACTGAACGTCATGTTCACAGAAGCCTGGGGTGAATAGATCACTGTAATTTATTTGAAACTATTCGTTATTCCAAACAGTATCCATAAAACGTCACAATAAAGGTGCAGTGTTCGATTTGCCTGCTGGGAGGCAAAGGAGACCAACAGCTCCGCTAAAACTGCGTGCCGTATTTGAGTGATTGTTAAATACATTTGTATTATTTGGATGTAATAACGTCACCTCTTGAAGAGTGTAGTCAGAAATACAACTTTCCAATTATTCCATGCAAAACAATTGCACATATTTAGCTCTATCATCAGAGTTACTCTGCAAATAAGTGCTTTTCATGATCGGTAGGCCTCAACATCAACATCAACTGAGCACAGTGGCGGTTCGCTGCCGACACATTCTTTTTCTTTTTAATGAGCATGGCCTTATGTATTTTACAGTATATTGGATGACTGTCATTCATATTCCTTTCAGCAAGTTCAATGTAACAGTGATCGGTTTAGGCTATTACGTGACACTTGAATTTTCCCTAAACCCATCACGAGGTTGCTAAAACCTAGCCTATGAATTAAAGTTTACAACGTAGGTAACACAGGTCGAGAGAAAATGATGAGGTGAGAGACAGTGACACACTCAATACCGCCTTGCACTCTCTCGCCTGCATCTTGACGATATAGGGTGTAATCGTTAGTCCAACAGTTGAAACCGAGAGTTTCTATTGGACAAATTCAGGTATGTTTATGCCTGTTTTATTCTGTTTGCTTCCGATTAAGAACGTTTTTTTTTCAACAGAATCGGCGGAATGAACACACCCATGATAACTCGTAAACACAGTTTACTTTCTTAGCAGCCATGTTGTACTCCTTCTCACATGTATGCACTCTCCTCCTCTCACCTTTCCCTTCGCTTGTGGACTTAAATGCACAACACATAAAAACTTTCCAAGCCAAACCTTATCATAACCGCTACACACAGCCTACATTGTTGATATTATACCAAATTAGCTAAAGTAACATCATAGTCAACACAACTAATAGAACTACACCCGCTACAATCATGCAGCAATGTTACAGTGTATAGTCAGCAAGCAGTTTAGCAGTTACACTGGCGGGCCCCGTGGCAATAAATTAGTAAAACCAAAAGCATACCTTGACTTGTGTTGACTTGTGTTCCAGTGTTGTGTTAGATAGTCATAGCCAGCTAGCTAACATAGAATCCCTATTTTTGAGAAGGGTGATTGAGCAGGCTAAACTAGCTAGCTGCATTTGTTAGCAGAGTAAGTGAAACTTAAAGTGGGGAATATATATATATATATATCTTTCTCTCTCTCTCTTGCGTCTCCTTCATTTTGGAAGAAATTCATTTCTTCAAAATTGTTCAACTATTGTCTTTCGCTCTCTCTTTGAGTCAACTACTCACCACATTTTATGCATTGCAGTGCTAGCTAGCTGTAGCTTATGCTTTCAGTAGAAGATTCAGGGCTCCCGAATGCCGCAGCAATCTCTGCATCTCTGTACTAGAGGAGTCACTACATACCCTGGTTTGAGGGCGGTACATAATTGGCCCAGTGTTGTTAGGGTTTGGCTGGGGAAGGCCATCATTTTAAATATTGTTCTTAAACAGACTTGCCTAGATAAATAAAGATTCAAAATAAAATTATTATCTGATCCTTTGATTGGGTGGACAACATGTCAGTTCATGCTGCAAGAGCTCTGATAGATTAGAGGATATCCTCTGGTAGTTGTCATAATTACTGTGTAAGTCTATGGAAGGGGGTAAGAAATATGCCTCCTAGGTTTTGTATTGAAGTCAATGTACCCAGGGGAGGACGGAAGCTAGCTGAGGAGGATGGTCCTACCCTTCTTCCTCTGAGGAGTCTCCACTGATTGAACATGTAGTTTAAGATACATGAGGGTAACCTCACCATATCTCTCAATATTGACATTTGCCACCATTACTTGGATTTTTGAGTGATATAAAATTAAATTGAACTATACCTGACAAGTATGAGAGGTTTAAGTTAATTTCCCATCCTTCGTGGGCTCTGCCTGTCAAGCAGCAGAGGCCACATTTACCGATGTACTGTTAGCTGATAGTGTTTACTTTGCAAGCTACCGGTAGAAACTCTGTACAGTTGGCTAAACAAAGTGGTAAGTAGACCTAATGTACTTTTTTCTCCAACTAATGTAGGCCTGCCTAGTAAAGTTAGCTAACATTATCCCCTTTTCAAAATTGTTTTTTAAGAGTGCTTAATCACGATTGCTGCTGACAGACATTGATTGAAGGACCATGTCAAATTGGCTAGCTCGCTAACAACAGATCACATCAATATGGCTAGCTAGTTAACAAGCCAACTTTCCTTTCAGGGGATGAACTAGATGGCTATTTTCAAATATTGTTTGATTTGCTTTAAATCTATAATGGTGATGACAGTCTGACTGACAACTGTACCAGGATGTGGACTTGCCGATATGAAGCTCTTTCCAAAGGCCTAATCTCTGATGAAGCAAGCTAAATGACACATGTTGTTTGCTTAGCTAGCTAGCCAGCTACATGCAAATGGCTAGGCTACCCTCACTTGTATGAAAATACATGATCAATTGATATTTACTAATCATAAAAAGCATGTAGTTACTTGCTGTAAAACTCTGATGATAGAGCTAAATGTTGAATAATCGGACATGTGTAGTTCTAACTATGCCCTTCAAGAGGTGATGATATTAAAACCTAAAAGTTTCTAACATTTTAATGAACAATCCTTTGAAAAAAGGGCACGTAGTTGTCAATGGTTTTAGCCAAGCTGGGGGGGTCTCCTTGCCCTCCAGCAGCCAAATCGAGCGCTCTGCGGCTTATTGTGATGTATTATTGATAACAACCTATTTATTAATACTTTTATCAGACTTTGAGAGGTCTACCAGTTCTTCTCTAACTAGTATCAGGCTCCTAAGGTAATTTCCCAAGCGTCTTTAGCAATATATCCTGCCACCACTCCTCCTGCCGCCCCGCCCTGCCCTATATCTGTGGTCCTCCGTGCCTGCTCTAAAAGACACTGGGCTCTGCCTCAGGAGTCTGTCCTATATCTGCCTCCTCCAGCCAGCTACAAGACACTGGGTCGGCCTCCCCTCAGGAGTCTGGCTCTTCCCTCTTGTCAATGTGATTCCCTATCTGCGGGAGATGTTCGGTAGCCACTGTCACCCCAACTTGCTCCTTTGGGGTTTCGGGCCGGGGTTATATAGTCCATCACTTTGTGGCAGATGCATTTTCAAAAAGCCCTAGTGACACAACTGTAATTTGATGGCAATTTGATTGACATTGCATACCATCAATCTCCCTTATCCGGCTACATCTACATGTGATAAATCACCCAGCTACACAGAGAGAGTTTTCTCATTTCTCTGGTTGTTATTCCCCTCTGCTTTTGAAATCTATGGCACAACAGGTCAGCCATAGTGTCGGTCCCCACCAGGTGCTGTGACAAAAGCACTGTCTCTAAATCTAATGAGGTGCAGTTGGAGCTGGGCCAGAGAGAAGAGGGAAGGACGAAAGGGTGTGAGTAGAAAGCCCAGTGGTCAGACAGACCAGACAGACATACAGACAGTGAGACAGATGGGTAATTGGATGCTCCTGCTCCATCCTGTCCTCTGAGAGGGTTGTCCTCTGTGTGTGTCAGAGGAGCAGTGACTCTCTCCCTAGGGGACCCAGAGGACAACTGACATCCTGTTGTAGACAGTGGGCCATGGTGGGCGGAGAGTAACAAAGGAAGGCCCTCAATTACAATGGGATATTGGAGGACATGACCACAAACAATTGCAGGGTTTTGCATGGGGCCAGAGGGTTTTTTCATGGGGCCAAATTAATAGGGTTTACTGCATCCACTGTCTGAGGCTTTGGTATGTAAATAAGACTCTCTCTCTCTCTCTCTCTCTCTCTCTCTCTCTCTCCCCCTCTCCCCCTCTCTCCCCTCTCTCTCTCTCTCTCTCTCTCTCTCCCTCCCTCTCCCTCTTCCTCTCTTCCTCTCTCCCTCTCTCTCCCTCTCTTCCTCTCTTCCTCTCTTCCTCTCTCCCTCTCCCACCTCCAGAGGTTGTCCAATTTGCATTGTTGCATTGGGTGTTACATCTTTGGAGTACACGGGAAAACAGCCACGCTTGTGAAGGAGCCGAAGAAAGGCAGAGTTTTCGCACATTTCCCTATTATTCAGGCTTCTCCTAGTGAGCACATCCATGTAATGTGATCTCGTATTGTGCCAGAGAGCAGAGCAGAGAATAACGAACCATTTGGCTCTGCAGGATTTAACTAGGCTATACATTCATGTACTGTACGTCGTGTGAGAAGTAATTTCATTAGTGAGTTACTATGAGATGAATACAGCCCGTGTGGCTTAACATATATTGGTTCTGTAATTGAGTTGTGCTTTGATGACAGTGTAAAACTGATGGAAAAACACATTCCCATGCCTGTCCCGGTCTAATAACATGCAATTAGTGGAAATGAAAAGTTAATCTAATCTCCTCGCTCAATACATTACATTATAAGACTGGTTGTTTATTTGCCGTGAGTGTCCCTTTTGAGCTTAAATTTCACATGTGAAACCATATTTTCACATGCAGTATGTTGAGGTCACATGTTAACACGACCTTCTCGTGATAATATATATATTTTTTTTTACAAGTGATAAAATGAAAATCTTTACATAATACTTTTGGGTCACTGCCTTAAAATATGCGTTTCTGGGTTGAAAATTCCAGATAATTTCCCGCAAACGAACATTGCTTGGGAGTTATCAATGTCATGTGACACATACACAGCTTCCACACACCCTTGGTTTACAATGGGAAAATGACATGCTCAATCAGTAGAGGCTCCTCAGAGGTGGCAAGGGAGGACCATCCTTCTCAGCAAGGCTTCTGTCCTCCTCTGGGTACATTGACTTCAATGCAAAACCTAGGAGGCTCATGGTTCTTACCCCCTTCCATAGACGTACACAGTATTTATGACAACTGTCTCCAACCTATCAGAGCTTTTGCAGCATGAACTGTCCACCCAATCAAAGGATCAGGTAATTAATATAGTACTGAAAGCATAAGCTACAACTAGATATTACTGCAGTGCATAAAATGTGGTGAGTAGTTGACTCAAAGAAAGAAAAATACCATATTTGAACCATTGTGAACAAATTAATTTCTTCAAAAAGTAGGAGAGAGATAGCTATATTTCAAAGTAGGCTATATATTTTTTTCACTTTCATATTGTACCTTTATTTAACTAGGCAAGTCAGTTAATTAAGAACAAATTCTTATTTTCAATGACGGCCTAGGAACAGCAGGTTAACTGCCTGTTCAGGGGCAGAATGACAAATTTGTACCTTGTCAGCTCGGGGGTTTGAACTTGCAACCTTCAAGTTACTAGTCCAACGGTATAACCACTAGGCTACACTGCCACCCCACTTAGCAAGTGTCAAATGCAGCTAGCTAGTTTAGCCTACTCAAACACCTGGCTCAAACAGCAAGATGCTATGTTAGCTAGCTATGGCCATCCAACACTGGAATTCTTCCAAGTCAAGGTAAGCTTTTGATTTTATTAATTTAATGTCACCGGGGCCCTCGGTGTAACTGCTAAACTGATTGCTATGTTGACTAATATGGTGACAACGATGTAGACTGTGTGCAGAGTGTAGTTGTTATGATATGAAGGTTTGGCTTGGAAAGTTTTTTTCCAGACAGCTGATCAAATCAAATCAAATCAAATGTATTTATATAGCCCTTCGTACATCAGCTGATATCTCAAAGTGCTGTACAGAAACCCAGCCTAAAACCCCAAACAGCAAACAATGCAGGTGTAAAAGCACGGTGGCTAGGAAAAACTCCTAGAAAGGCCAAAACCTAGGAAGAAATCTAGAGAGGAATCAGGCTATGTGGGGTGGCCAGTCCTCTTCTGGCTGTGCCGGGTAGAGATTATAACAGAACATGACCAAGATGTCCAAATGTTCATAAATGACCAGCATGGTCGAATAATAATAAGGCAGAACAGTTGAAACTGGAGCAGCAGCACAGTCAGGTGGACTGGGGACAGCAAGGAGTCATCATGTCAGGTAGTCCTGGGGCACGGTCCTAGGGCTCAGGTCCTCCGAGAGAGAGAGAAAGAAAGAGAGAATTAGAGAGAGCATATGTGGGGTGGCCAGTCCTCTTCTGGCTGTGCCGGGTGGAGATTATAACAGAACGTGGCCAAGATGTTTAAATGTTCATAAATGACCAGCATGGTTGAATAATATGTGTTGTGAACTGAAGTCCACAAGCAAAGGGAAAAGGTGAGAGGAGGAGAGTGCATAGATAGATGCATGAAGGAACTATATATACAACGAGCTGTTTGAATATGTCCAGTATGAAAGTGAAGTGCTCGTGTGTGATCAGGGGTGTATTCATTGTGCAGCTGTTGGACTAATGATTACACTCCCGAGTGGTGCAGTGGTCTAAGGCACTACAGACCCTGGTTTGATTCCTGGCTGGGAGTCACGTAAGGCTTAATTGTCCTAGCGCCGTCCTGGTTAGGGTTTGGCTGGTGTAGGCTGTTGTTGTAAATATGAATTTGTTCTTAACTGACTTGTCAATTTAAAAAAGGTTAAATCAAATAGATAAAAAGCCCTAGATACACATGTGGTACAACCAGGGACCCCAACCCTGTTCCTGGAGAGCTATCCTCCTGTAGTGGGGCAGGTGGAGTTGTGTGATGAGGGTCAGCCAATACAGGGAGACATTTAACATTTGAGTCATTTAGCAGACACGACGTACAGTTAGTGCATTCATCATAAGGTTGCTAGGGGAGACAACCACATATCCCACTAGAGGGAACCCCGAGACCTGGAGACTGTGAAGAGATGACAAGTAAAGAGTCAAAGGCTCGTGATACAATACAGGACAAGTACAACAACCACACAGGCAGCTGACTCAGACATAATAGAAGCAGTGTCAAAACGACACTAAGAAATTGTTTTTCAAATAGGTAACGTTCACCTATTTGACTGATAACCCCTAACAGTTCCTCTGAACTCCTTTACTACTAACAACCCACTCAATCTCCAGATCAGTTGTTTGCTTTTTTACATTATCAATCAAGCTACAATGGTGAAAATCCTACTGTCAAGAAATAGCAAAGACAACATGACATATCATTTAGAAAACACAATCCAGTTGATACATTTACAGAATGCTCTTGCATTCATGTGTTGTATAGGTTTATCATTAGGACTAGCTAGCCTCTACATATTGGCACTGGCATTTAGCTCATCAACATTAAATAGACACTTGTTAGCCAACTATAAAATTCACAATTCCCGAGTTAACAATGCACAAACACTGTAACATTATTACCAGCTTATATTACCAGCATTGCTCTGCGTAGAAGCAAGATACAAATCAAATTGTTTGTAAGCTACAATGGGATAGCGTACTGTCAAGAAGTGACATTGACAGTGCGACATTGCTATATTTCCAAAATGTAAAGAGTGTTTTTGCATTCAAGCATTGTTAACCCGAACCTAGCTAGCTACCTCTGGCATACCGTAATCTCACTACAGCCTGTGCTGAAGTCAAAACAACAATAGCAACATTACACATGTATGGTAGTTAGCTAGCTGTGTTTAGCTAGCTAGCATACCACTATTTTCAACCCTCTAGTTATGATTTTATAGAAAACTATGTTAACAGGATATAACGATAGTTAGGTAGCTAGCCAGATCCTTTGGCTCACCTTGACTTGCTATATCTAAACAATGTTAGCATGTGTAACTAATGTTAGCACTAGCTAGCTAGAATACTCAGTTTGATTTAGCTAGCTTGCTAGTATTTCAAACCTCAAATTGCCAGGCAGCTAGCTAGCTAACATTGACTTGATATAATATGTTTATTTATCTCTGGTAGCAAGCAAAGTTAGTTAGTTAGTTAGCTATATAATATTAGATCATACACCAAAATGCAGCTGACTAACATTAGCTAGCTAGCTCGTAAATAACAATTAAATATTTACATTTACAGCAAACATGAGCTCCCAAGTTGTGCAGCAGTCTAAGGCACTGCATCTCAGTGCTAGAGATGTCACTACAGACGACCTGGTTCGTTTACAGCCTCTATCACAACCGTCTGTGATTGGGAGTCCCATAGGGTGTCGTCCGGGTTTGGGAGTCCCATATGGTGTCGTCCGGGTTTGGGAGTCCCATATCGTGTCGTCCGGGTTTGGCCGGTGTAGGCCGTAATTGCAAATACGAACTTAACTTACTTCCCTAGCTAAATAAAAAAAAAAAAATGTGATGTTCCGACACTGTTAGACCAACTGTGCAAATTGTTCTCTTACCTCCAATCTTTAGACGTCCTTCGCAATAGAAAATTCGTAGTGTTAAAATCTTGTTGAAATCACAGATAATATTGTGGAGTGGCTTGAAATCTTTTAAATGACTGTGCTGTTATTTTGGCTAAGTGGTTGTGTCTAACTGACACTGAATTCTAATAATCCCGCCCAATGTGACGTGGTACCGGTTGGGTGTGTACTGACTCTGTAACGTTTCCCCTTTCCAAGCGCGAGATCATGCAATTTACACATTGGGATAGGTCCGGTTACAACAATCTTCACAATAATCGGGAGTACATGATCCCAGAAATAGGTGTGTGACTGCATGGTCAGCAAACTGCACACACATTTGAGAAATTACCGCTCACCTCCCGCTCACCACCCGCTCATTTGACTGAATGTGTACAGGTTGGAAAATACCTATTTTCATACAGTGGGTGTGTGTGTGTGTGTGCGTGTGTGCATGCGTGCGTGCGTGCCTGTGTGTAGGAGTGTGTGTGGTTGACTCTGAGAAGATCCCTCGGATATGAACCGTTTCAACGTAAAGAATCCCAAATCCTTCGAGGTTGTTCTCATTATTTAGGGGCAGACAGAATAGAATTGGATCAAGTCAGCTGACATCTCTCCCTTCAACTGAAATCCCTGTATTTCCTGGGTGCTAAGCAGAGATTCCTCCTTCCTTATTGTTTCACCAGCTTCCATCTCTCCACTAAAATCTCCTTTAAATCCCCCTGTACTGTACCTAGAGGCAAGGCTCCATGTGCTAAAACACTGACGCTACACGCCATTCAACAAAGGTCTCCTAGCAACGGACTCTGTTCAATCTACTGCTAGCTGTATACGTGTTTTGGTTAAACCTAGTGAGAGAGAGAGAGAGAGAGAGAGAGAGAGAGAGAGAGAGAGAGAGAGAGAGAGATGTGTGTCTGTGGGTGAAACATTTTCCCTGACGTGGATAATTTAATCTTAACGTCTGAATCGTGTGGAGTACACCTCTTTTCTCGCCTCACGCACCAGAGTAATTGTTTATCCGAACCATTCTTGGCTAAATCTGGCTGTCTCGTTGAGAAAGTGCTCTGCTCCTAAGTGACACGTTGAGGTGTAGAAACTGAATAATTACTGGTAATTAACATGGTGTTAATAGCACATCAGTAATGGTTAAAACTGGTCCCACTAGCATTTATAAACACACCAGCACTGTATCATAACTATAGTTGTAGGCTGCTAGCTAATATACAGACTACTAGCCAATTTACACAATTTAAAAGGTTTCTGTGTACTTTGGAACTTTACCCCTATACACGTTCTGTGTGAGAGGTAGCTCTGCTTTGTGTAACAGGGACTTAAAGGCTCATGAAAGAAATGGAGGTGGAGAATACACCATAATCCCTGCAGTCTGGATCTCGGGGCTGAAGAACAGAGATTTATAACACATGGATCTAATGGTTGTGGTTAAAAAACCAGGGTGAGAGGGAGGCGACCACAGATTTATGACCTGGTCACAACCATAACTTCACAGGTATGGCAAGCTCAAGCCTCTAAACCCCCTGACCTGATTTATGAAACTGTGGTTGACGAACAGCGAACAGGGAAGGATTAACCCGCCACAGTCACATGCACTTGAGGTAATCACATGAGACTAAATACACAAACTAGTTCAAACACACATCTTGAGAAATTCTCCAGACACTTTCATGGCATTCCTTGCCAACACACACCCCAATACTACTTTAGCAACAACACCCCCCAAAACTAGCTGGAACAGGATATGTCAATCTTACAAAGCTCTAAAATCCAAACAATATAACATCTTCCTTTATAATTACACTACGAGAGAGAGAGAGAGAGAGAGAGAGAGAGAGAGAGAGAGAGAGAGAGAGAGAGAGAGAGAGAGAATAACACAAAGAAAGAAAGAAAGAAAACAAATAATACAGAAAGATTGAATGGAGGAGAGATACTACTTTTTACCAAACAATTAAGCTAATTACAGTATAGTTCTCCTCTCACAGAGTCAGGTTTCCCATGATAAGCCCATTAGCAGTAGATAATAGAGCCAGCCTGTTGGCTAAGAGAGTGCTGCTGGTCCAAGTGCTTGTCTCCCCACATCAAAGGAAACCTTTTCTCTCCGCCAGTGCCTTTGTCTCCCGTGAAGATCTGAGAGGATCAAGACAAGGAGTAACGAGTGGCTTCATATCAGTCAGGGGGCCCGGTACAGTGTGGAGAATGGTGAATTAGGATTGTGTTGAGCTCCCGATGTTAACCCTCTTCACAAATAGACTGCAGTGTTTTGGGATGTGAAAAGAGACAGGTGTTCCATTTACATGATTCATAATATTGTGCTGAGTGTGATTGAGACATATTTTATAGATTCATGTGCTTATGTTCTGGCGATACGTTTTTTTTAGCTGCCTCTGTCTGAGATGTCAACTCACATCGACACTCTGACTGACGACAACGCTGATATTCTCTCCCTCCCAGAGTGCTGCTCCTCCCCCTGGTTTCGCACGCACGCACGCACGCACCACGCACGCACACACACTCACACACACACACACACACACACACACACACACACACACACACACACACACACACACACACACACACACACACACACACACACACACACACACACACACACACACACTACATCCCTGTACCCACATACAGCCCCCCCCACACCCACTGTCTTCACACACACCCCCTCCATACCCCTGTGTGCTGTCACGCCGTGTTTGCCTCCACGTCATTCTACCCAGCCATATATCCAGCCAGGAAAAAAAGAAGTTTCCTTAAAGAGCACACTCAGAGGTGTAACTTCCACCTATGTGCCAGCACGCATCTCCTTAACTCATCTCCCCATCCGCCAAGCCCAGGAGAAAAGACAAAAACAACTCAAAGACTCAGAGGTTTCCTCCTTTTTCTTTTCAGTTTTTTTTGGGGTTTTGTATTGTCTCAGCTCCCTGAAACACTGACGAGTTAAATAAGTTATTAGTCACGTCTGATGCTTTCTGTGAAGTAAAGCCTTCACTCATATCTGTCTCAATAGCCCACCACTATCAGTGCTGTATTATAAATCGACTACAGCTCGGCATTCAACACCATAGTACCCTCCAAGCTCGTCATCAAGCTCGAGACCCTGGGTCTCGACCCCGCCCTGTGCAACTGGGTACTGGACTTCCTGACAGGCCGCCCCCAGGTGGTGAGGGTAGGCAACAACATCTCCACCCCGCTGATTCTCAACACTGGGGCCCCACAAGGGTGCATTCTGAGCCCTCTCCTGTACTCCCTGTTCACCCACGACTGCGTGGCCACGCACGCCTCCAACTCAATCATCAAGTTTGCGGACGACACAACAGTGGTAGGCTTGATTACCAACAACGACGAGAAGGCCTACAGGGAGGAGGTGAGGGCCCTCGGAGTCTGGTGTCAGGAAAATAACCTCACAATAACCTCACACTCAACAAAACTAAGGAGATGATTGTGGACTTCAGGAAACAGCAGAGGGAACACCCCCCTATCCACATCGATGGAACAGTAGTGGAGAGGGTAGCAAGTTTTAAGTTCCTCGGCATACACATCACAGACAAACTGAATTGGTCCACTCACACAGACAGCATCATGAAGAAGGCGCAGCAGCGCCTCTTCAACCTCAGGAGGCTGAAGAAATTTGGCTTGTCACCAAAAGCACTCACAAACTTTTACAGATGCACAATCGAGAGCATCCTGGCGGGCTGTATCACCGCCTGGTACGGCAACTGCTCCGCCCACAACCGTAAGGCTCTCCAGAGGGTAGTGAGGTCTGCTCAACGCATCACCGGGGGCAAACTACCTGCCCTCCAGGACACCTACACCACCCAATGTTACAGGAAGGCCATAAAGATCATCAAGGACAACAACCACCCGAGCCACTGCCTGTTCACCCCGCTATCATCCAGAAGGCAAGGTCAGTACAGGTGCATCAAAGCTGGGACCGAGAGACTGAAAAACAGCTTCTATCTCAAGGCCATCAGACTGTTAAACAGCCACCACTAACATTGAGTGGCTGCTGCCAACACACTGACACTGACACTGACTCAACACCAGCCACTTTAATAATGGGAATTGATGGGAAATGATGTAAATATATCACTAGCCACTTTAAACAATGCTACCTAATATAATGTTACATACCCTACATTAGTCATCTCATATGCATACGTATATACTGTACTCTATATCATCTACTGCATCCTTATGTAATACATGTATCACTAGCCACTTTAACTATGCCACTTTGTTTACATACTCATCTCATATATATATACTGTACTCGATACCATCTACTGTATCTTGCCTATGCTGCTCTGTACCATCACTCATTCATATATCTTCATGTACATATTCTTTATCCCCTTACACTGTGTATAAGACAGTAGTTTTGGAATTGTTAGTTAGATTACTTGTTGGTTATTACTGCATTGTCGGAACTAGAAGCACAAGCATTTCGCTACACTCGCATTAACATCTGCTAACCATGTGTATGTGACAAATCAAATTTGATTTGATTTGATTCGATTTAAATCCTTCACTCATATCTGTCTCAATAGCCCAACACCATCAGGTATGAAGGTAAGACTCAGATGCAGACAACGTCGAAATAACAGTGGTTTAATACTCCGACAGGGACAGGAAAAATACAGGTCAAGGCAGGCAGGGGTCAGTAACCAGAGGTGGGGAAAAGGTACCGGATGACGGGCAGGCTCAGGGTCAAGGCAGGCAGGGTCAGTAACCAGAGGTGGGGAAAAGGTACCGGATGACGGGCAGGCTCAGGGTCAAGGCAGGCAGGGGTCAGTAACCAGAGGTGGGGAAAAGGTACCGGATGACGGGCAGGCTCAGGGTCAAGGCAGGCAGGGGTCAGTAACCAGAGGTGGGGAAAAGGTACCGGATGACGGGCAGGCTCAGGGTCAAGGCAGGCAGGGGTCAGTGACCAGAGGTGGGGAAAGGGTACTGGATGACGGGCAGGCTCAGGGTCAAGGCAGGCAGGGGTCAGTAATCAGAGGTGGGGAAAAGGTACTGGAAGACGGGCAGGCTCAGGCACAAGGCAGGCAGGGGTCAGTAATCAGAGGTGGGGAAAAGGTACTGGATGACGGGCAGGCTCAGGGTCAAGTCAGGCAGGGGACAGTAATCAGAGGTGGGGAAAAGGTACCGGATGACGGGCAGGCTCAGGGTCAAGGCAGGCAGCGGTTAGTAACCAGAGGTGGGGAAAAAGTAATGGATGACGGGCAGGCTCAGGGTCAGGGTCAAGGCAGGCAGGGGTCAGTAACCAGAGGTGGGGAAAAGGTACCGGATGACGGGCAGGCTCAGGGTCAAGGCAGGCATGGGTCAGTAACCAGAGGTGGGGAAAAGGTACCGGATGACGGGCAGGCTCAGGGTCAAGGCAGGCAGGGGTCAGAACCAGAGGTGGGGAAAAAGTACTGGATGACGGGCAGGCTCAGGGTCAAGGCAGGCAGGGGTCAGTAACCAGAGGTGGGCTAAAAGGTACTGGATGACGGGCAGGCTCAGGGTCAAGGCAGGCAGGGGTCAGTGACCAGAGGTGGGGAAAAGGTACTGGATGACGGGCAGGCTCAGGGTCAAGGCAGGCAGGGGTCAGTGACCAGAGGTGGGGATAAGGTACTGGATGACGGGCAGGCTCAGGGTCAAGGCAGGCAGGGGTCAGTAATCAGAGGTGGGGAAAAGGTACTGGAAGACGGGCAGGCTCAGGCACAAGGCAGGCAGGGGTCAGTAATCAGAGGTGGGGAAAAGGTACCGGATGACGGACAGGCTCAGGGTCAAGTCAGGCAGGGGTCAGTAATCAGAGGTGGGGAAAAGGTACCGCATGACGGGCAGGCTCAGGGTCAAGGCAGGCAGGGGTCAGTAACCAGAGGTGGGGAAAAGGTACCGGATGACGGGCAGGCTCAGGGTCAAGGCAGGCAGGGGTCAGTAACCAGAGGTGGGGAAAAGGTACCGGATGAGGCAGGGGGCAGGGTCAGGGCTCAAGGCAAGGCAGGGGTCAGTAACCAGAGGTGGGGAAAAGGTACTGGATGACGGGCAGGCTCAGGGTCAAGGCAGGCGGGGGCAGTAACCAGAGGTGGGGAAAAGCTACTGGATGAGGCAGGCAGGCTCAGGGTCAAGGCAGAAAGTGCCCTTGTTTGTCAGTAATCAGAGGTGTAGGGCCTTTCAAGAGGTGGGAAAAGGTCAAGGCAAGGCAGGCAGGGGGGTCAGTAACCAGAGGTGGGGAAAAGGTACTGGATGACGGGCAGGCAAGGCAGGATTACATTTACATTTAAGTCATTTAGGTAGGGAGATGGGCAGGCTCAGGGTTATCCAGAGTGGGGACTTACAAATTGGCAGGCATTCACCTTAGGTGACATCCAGTGGAGCAGCCAGGCTTTACAATAGTGCATCTAAGGCAGGGGGTGACCAGAGGTGGGGAAAAAGGATGACGGGCAGGCTTTATGACCAGAGGTGGGGAAAATACTGGATGACGGGCAGGCTCAGGTATTCCAGAGGTGGGGAAAAAGACTGGTGGGGTTTCAAGTGTCTCCGGAAGGTGGTGGTCAGTGACAGAGGTGGGGAAAAGGTACTGTCCTGGCTCAGGGTCAAGGCAGGCAGGGGTCAGTTTGTTCCACCATTGGGCAGGCCAGTAAGCAGAGGTGGGGAACAGTTTTGACTGGGCTGAGGCAGGGAACAGGGGCAGGCAGGGGCAGGCAGTACTTCCTTCAGAGGTGGTAGGGAGGTCAAGGCAGGCAGGGGGCCAGAGGTGGATACTGGAACGGGCAGTGCCCAGAGGTTGTTTGGGTGTAGGGCCTGATCAAGGCAGGCAGGGGTCAGTAACCAGAGGTGGGGAAAAGGTACTGGATGACGGGCAGGCTCAGGGTCAAGGCAGGCAGGGGTCAGTGACCAGAGGTGGGGAAAAGGTACTGGATGACGGGCAGGCTCAGGGTCAAGGCAGGCAGGGGTCAGTGACCAGAGGTGGGGAAAAGGTACTGGATGACGGGCAGGCTCAGGGTCAAGGCAGGCAGGGGTCAGTAATCAGAGGTGGGGAAAAGGTACTGGAAGACGGGCAGGCTCAGGCACAAGGCAGGCAGGGGTCAGTAATCAGAGGTGAGGAAAAGGTACTGGATGACGGGCAGGCTCAGGGTCAAGGCAGGCAGGGGTCAGTAATCAGAGGTGGGGAAAAGGTACTGGATGACGGGCAGGCTCAGGGTCAAGGCAGGCAGGGGTCAGTAACCAGAGGTGGGGAAAATATACTGGATGACGGGCAGGCTCTCAAGGCAGGAGGGGTCAGTAACCAGAGGTGGGGAAAAGGCTGACGGGCAGGGGTCAGGGGCAGTAACCAGAGGGGTCAGGCAAGGGTCAAGGCAGAGGTCAGGGGAAAAGGTACTGGATGACGGGCAGGCTCAGGGTCAAGGCAGGCAGGGGTCTCAGAGGTGGGGAAAAGGTCTGGATGACGGGCAGGCTCAGGTCAAGGCAGGCAGGGGTCAGTAACCAGAGGTGGGGATGACGGGCAGGCTCAGGGTCAAGGCAGGCAGGGGTCAGTAATCAGAGGTGTACTGGATGGGGGCAGGCTCAGGGTCAAGGCAGGCAGGGGTCAGTAACCAGAGGTGGGGAAAAGGTACTGGATGACGGGCAGGCTCAGGGTCAAGGCAGGCAGGGGGTAACCAGAGGTGGGGAAAAGGTACTGGATGACGGGCAGGGGGGTCAGGGTCAGAAAGTGCCCTTGTTTGGGTGCAGGCCTGATCAAGGCAGGCAGGGGTCAGTAACCAGAGGTGGGGAAAAGGTACTGGATGACGGGCAGGCTCAGGGATTACATTTCAAGGCAGGCTTAGGGGTCAGACCAGAGGTGGGGAAAATTGGTGCATTCACCTTATGACATCCAGTGGAGGCCACTTTACAATAGTGCATCTAACCAAGGGGGGGGTGAGAAGGATTACTTTATCCTATCCTAGGTATTCCTCAGGGTAAAGAGGTGGGGTTTCAACGGAAGGTGCTCTGTCAAGGCGGAAGGTGGTGGGGAAATTGTACTGGAGTGGTACGGGGAGGCTCAGGCACAAGGCAGGCCAGAGGTGGCTGTCCTGGCAGGCAGGGGTCAGTAATCCAGAGGGGGAAAAGGTACTGGTTCCAGGCTCAGGGTCAAGGCAGGCAGGGGTCAGTAACCAGAGGTGGGGAAAAGGTACTGGATGACGGGCAGGCTCAGGGTCAAGGCAGGCAGGGGTCAGTGACCAGAGGTGGGGAAAAGGTACTTCGGGGCAGGCTGGTCAAGGCAGGCAGGGGTCAGGCCAGAGGTGGTACTGGAACGGGCAGGCTCAGGCACAAGGCAGGCAGGGGTCAGTAATCAGAGGTGGGGAAAAGGTACTGGATAGGGCAGGCTCAGGGTCAAGGCAGGCAGGGGTCAGTAACCAGAGGTGGGGAAAAGGTACTGGATGACGGGCAGGCTCAGGGTCAAGGCAGGCAGGGGTCAGTGACCAGAGGTGGGGAAAAGGTACTGGATGACGGGCAGGCTCAGGGTCAAGGCAGGCAGGGGTCAGTGACCAGAGGTGGGGAAAAGGTACTGGATGACGGGCAGGCTCAGGGTCAAGGCAGGCAGGGGTCAGTAATCAGAGGTGGGGAAAAGGTACTGGAAGACGGGCAGGCTCAGGCACAAGGCAGGCAGGGGTCAGTAATCAGAGTGGGGGGAAAAAACTGGAGGTACTGGATGACGGGCAGGCTCAGGGTCAAGGCAGGCAGGGGTCAGTAATCAGAGGTGGGGAAAAGGTACTGGATGACGGGCAGGCTCAGGGTCAAGGCAGGCAGGGGTCAGTAACCAGAGGTGGGGAAAATATACTGGATGACGGGCAGGCTCAGGGTCAGGGGCAGGCAGGGGTCAGTAATCAGAGGTGGGGAAAAGGTACCGGATGACGGGCAGGCTCAGGGTCAGGGGCAGGGGCAGGCAGGGGTCAGTAATCAGAGGTGGGGATAAGGTACCGGATGAGGGTCAAGGGGCAGGGGTCAGCTCAGGGTCAGGCTCAGGGTCAAGGCAGGCAGGGGTCAGTAACCAGAGGTGGGGAAAAGGTACCGGATGACGGGCAGGCTCAGGGTCAAGGCAGGCAGGGGTCAGTAACCAGAGGTGGGGAAAAGGTACTGGATGACGGGCAGGCTCAGGGTCAAGGCAGGCAGGGGTCAGTACTAACCAGAGGTCAGGGTCAAGGCAGGCAGGGGGCCAGAGGTGGGGAAAAGGTACTGGATGACGGGCAGGCTCAGGGTCAAGGCAGGCAGGGGTCAGTGACCAGAGGTGGGGAAAAGGTACTGGATGACGGGCAGGCTCAGGGTCAAGGCAGGCAGGGGTCAGTGACCAGAGGTGGGGATAAGGTACTGGATGACGGGCAGGCTCAGGGTCAAGGCAGGCAGGGGTCAGTAAACCAGAGGTGGGCTAAAAGGTACTGGATGACGGGCAGGCTCAGGCACAAGGCAGGCAGGGGTCAGTAATCAGAGGTGGGGAAAAGGTACCGGATGACGGGCAGGCTCAGGGTCAAGGCAGGCAGGGGTCAGTAACCAGAGGTGGGGAAAAGGTACCGGATGACGGGCAGGCTCAGGGTCAAGGCAGGCAGGGGTCAGTAACCAGAGGTGGGGAAAAGGTACCGGATGACGGGCAGGCTCAGGGTCAAGGCAGGCAGGGGTCAGTAACCAGAGGTGGGGAAAAGGTGGGGGTACGGGCGGATGACGGGCAGGCTCAGGGTCAAGGCAGGCAGGGGGTCAGTAACCAGAGGTGGGGAAAAGGTACTGGATGACGGGCAGGCTCAGGGTCAAGGCAGGCAGGGGTCAGTGACCAGAGGTGGGGAAAAGGTACTGGATGAGGGTCAAGGCAGGCAGGCTCAGGGTCAAGGCAGGCAGGGGGTCAGTAATCAGAGGTGGGGAAAAAAGGTACTGGAAGAGGGTCAGGGGCAGGCGGGCAGGCTCAGGCACAAGGCAGGCAGGGGTCAGTAATCAGAGGTGGGGAAAAGGTACTGGATGACGGGCAGGCTCAGGGTCAAGGCAGGCAGGGGTCAGTAATCAGAGGTGGGGAAAAGGTACTGGATGACGGGCAGGCTCAGGGTCAAGGCAGGCAGGGGTCAGTAACCAGAGGTGGGGAAAAGTAACTGGGTGACGGGCAGGCTCAGGGTCAGGGCAGGCAGGGGTCAGTAACCAGAGGTGGGGAAAAGATAATGGATGACGGGCAGGCTCAGGGTCAGGGGCAGGCAGGGGTCAGTAATCAGAGGTGGGGATAAGGTACCGGATGACGGGCAGGCTCAGGGTCAAGGCAGGCAGGGGTCAGTAAACCAGAGGTGGGGAAAAGGTACCGGATGACGGGCAGGCTCAGGGTCAAGGTAGGCAGCGGTCAGTAACCAGAGGTGGGGAAAAGGTACCGGATGACGGGCAGGCTCAGGGTCAGGGCAGGGCAGGCAGGGGTCAGTAACCAGAGGTGGGGAAAAGGTACCGGATGACGGGCAAGATAAGGGTCAAGGTAGGCAGGGGTCAGTAACCAGAGGTGGGGAAAAGGTACTGGATGACGGGCAGGCTCAGGGTCAAGGCAGGCAGGGGTCAGTAACCAGAGGTGTGGAAAAGGTACTGGATGACGGGCAGGCTCAGGGTCAGGGCAGGCAGGGGTCAATAATCCAGAGGTGGGGAAAAGGTACTGGATGACGGGCAGGCTCAGGGTCAAGGCAGGCAGCGGTCAATAATCCAGAGGTGGAGAAAAGGTACTGGATGACGGGCAGGCTCAGGGTCAGGGCAGGCAGGGGTCAATAATCCAGAGGTGGGGAAAAGGTACTGGATGACGGGCAGGCTCAGGGTCAAGGCAGGCAGCGGTCAATAATCCAGAGGTGGGGCAATGGCAGAGGACGGCAGGCAGGCTCAAGGTCAGGGACAAGCAGAGTGGTCAGGCAAGCAGGCTCAGGGTCAGGACATGCAAGGGTCAAAACCAGGAGAGCGAGAAAAGTGAGACTGGGAAAGTAGGAGCCGAGACAAAAAACAGACACACAGAGAACACAGGTATAAATACACATGGGATAATGAGGAAGATGGGCGACACCTGGAGGGGTGTGGACACAATCACAAAGACAGGTGAAACAAATCAGGGTGTAACAAACACTAACAGTAGTGTATCTTAAAGTCTTCACTCATATATGTTTCAATAGCCCAACCCTAACAGTAGTGCATCTAACAGTAATGTATATTTAGCTTTGGAGTGCTTTCTCGAGTGGTGAAGCCAAACTAATCCGTGAAATCCCTTATTGAGCTGTCAAGTTGTATTTGTTGCATTGTATTCCCTTGGTTGATGATGAATTTGTTAATCATCTTCATTATGCAGGCCAGTGATGTGATCAATAGAGCTACGACATGGAAATCAGCGCCTGACCTGCAGTTACAAGGCAAATGCACTACTGTACCTCCTGAGCTAAAAAAAGTCCTGACCTCTTGGTAGAGGTCCACAGTCAGCCTACGTAAAGGGAAGCTGCAGTATTTCGCAATGACATAGTTCAAACACGACTGACGCTGCTGTACAACACACAGAACCCAGCGAGAGAGAGACGCCAAGAGGACCTACACCCAGACCACAGCTTCACCAGCCAGCTGAGACCACCCCAAACAAACCTGGCCACACCCTATATAGGTCCCCACATATGAGACCTATGCCCCCCCCCCACCCCCATGCCCCCGCCCTGCAGCACGGACCTCAACATAACAACTGCACATATGCCCAGGCCATGACCAGAGCAACAGGCCAAACCCCCACTAATGCAACCACCCCAAGTCCCATCCTGCAACCTAAGAGGTATGTATCAGTTGCTCAACATGCTCTGCTCACTCCTACTGTAATGGTCCGGGCCTAAACCACAGGAAAACAAAACTTGACACTTTGTAACACAAAGCTTTTACTATCTCATCCTGGAATATACAAGGTGTGAGGTCACATGCCTTTGGCCTAAAGAGCAGGAACCCAGACTTCATCAAAGAAATTGGAAGTACAGACATTGTCATCCTTCAAGAAACATGGTATAGAGGAGACAGACCCACTGGTTTCCCTCTAGGTTACAGAGCTGGTAGTCCCATCCACCAAACTACCAGGTGTGAAACAGGCAAGAGACTCAGGGGTATGCTAATTTGGTATTGAGCAGACATAACCCACTCTATTAAATTAGTAAAAACAGGAACATTTTACATCTGGCTAGAAATTAATGAGGAAATGATCTTAACAGAGAAAAATGTCCTCATCCTCATCTGTGTTACCTATATCCCCCCAATAGCATCCCCAACGATGACATCTTCTCCATCCCAGAGGTGGGAGATCAACCACTTCCAGGCCCAGGGATATGTGTACTCGTTTGTGGCGACCTAAATGCCAGAACTGGACAAGAACCTGACACTCTCAGCACACAGGGGGACAAACACCTACCTGGAGGTGCCCCCCTTGACACAACTATGACAAAACAACCAACAAATATGGGTCACAATTTTTGCAGCTCTGTCGCACAATGGTAGGCTTCGAGGAGACTCTTATGGTAGGTATATCTACACCTCATCCCTTGGCAGCCAGAGTCTTTCAGAGTGTTCATAGTCAGCCCACTAACACCCCTATCAGATCACATTAAAAAATCACAGTCTACCTGAACATAGCAATACTCAATCATGAGGTATCAAATCCAAAGGAACTGCACAATATTAAGCAATGATATAGATGGTAGGAAAGCAGTGTAGAAATCTACCAAAACACAATTAGGCAACAACAAATTCAATCCCTTTTGACAACTTCCTGGACAAAACATGTCACTGTAATAGTGAGGTGTAAACTTGACAGTAGAAAGCCTAAACAGTATATTTGACCTTTCAGCTACATATCAGAAAATGTCAACACCCAGCGTCAGAAAATTAACAATAATGACAAATGGTTTGATGAAGAATGCAAAAACCTAAGAGAGAAATTGAGAAACCTATCCAACCAAAAACATAGAGACCCAGAAAACTTGAGTCTATGCCTTTACTATGGTGAATCACTAAAACAATACAGAAATACACTACGGAAAAAGAATAAACAGCATGTCAGAAATCCGATCAATGTAATTGAAGAATCCATAGAATGTAACAACTTCTGGGAAAATTGGAAAACACTAAACAAACAACAACACAAAGAGTAAACTATCCAAAACGGAGATGTATGGATTAACCACTTTTCCATTATTTTTTGCTCTCTAACAAAGAACAAACAGCAAAAATTGTGCTAAAGCCACTTTCTACCACTCTAAAGTCCAAGCATCTGCCTCTAACCCTAGGAAGCTCTTTGCCACCTTCTCCTCCCTCCTGAATCCTCCTCCCCCTCCCCCCCCTCCTCCCTCTCTGCAGATGACTTCGTCAACCATTTTGAAAAGAAGGTCGACGACATCCGATCCTCGTTTGCTAAGTCAAACGACACCGCTGGTTCTGCTCACACTGCCCTACCCTGTGCTCTGACCTCTTTCTCCCCTCTCTCTCCAGATGAAATCTCGCGTCTTGTGACGGCCGGCCGCCCAACAACCTGCCCGCTTGACCCTATTCCCTCCTCTCTTCTCCAGACCATTTCCGGAGACCTTCTCCCTTACCTCACCTCGCTCATCAACTCATCCCTGACCGCTGGCTACGTCCCTTCTGTCTTCAAGAGAGCGAGAGTTGCACCCCTTCTGAAAAAACCTACACTCGATCCCTCCGATGTCAACAACTACAGACCAGTATCCCTTCTTTCTTTTCTCTCCAAAACTCTTGAACGTGCCGTCCTTGGCCAGCTCTCCCGCTATCTCTCTCAGAATGACCTTCTTGATCCAAATCAGTCAGGTTTCAAGACTAGTCATTCAACTGAGACTGCTCTTCTCTGTATCACGGAGGCCCTCCGCACTGCTAAAGCTAACTCTCTCTCCTCTGCTCTCATCCTTCTAGACCTATCAGCTGCCTTCGATACTGTGAACCATCAGATCCTCCTCTCCACCCTCTCCGAGTTGGGCATCTCCGGCGTGGCCCACGCTTGGATTGCGTCCTACCTGACAGGTACCTCGGCAAGACGGAGCTGCTCTTCCTCCCGGGGAAGGACTGCCCGTTCCATGATCTCGCCATCACGGTTGACAACTCCATTGTGTCCTCCTCCCAGAGCGCCATCAGAACCTTGTCCTCCTCCCGTGATCCTGTGACAACACCCTGTCGTTCTCAACTAACATCAAGGCGGTGGCCCGTTCTTGTAGGTTCATGCTCTACAACATCCGCAGAGTACGACCCTGCCTCACACAGGAAGCAGCGCAGGTCCTAATCCAGGCACTTGTCATCTCCCGTCTGGATTACTGCAACTCGCTGTTGGCTGGGCTCCCTGCCTGTGCCATTAAACCCCTACAACTCATCCAGAACGCCGCAGCCCGTCTGGTGTTCAACCTTCCCAAGTTCTCTCACGTCACCCCGCTCCTCCGCTCTCTCCACTGGCTTCCAGTTGAAGCTCGCATCCGCTACAAGACCACGGTGCTTGCCTACGGAGCTGTGAGGGGAACGGCACCTCAGTACCTCCAGGCTCTGATCAGGCCCTACACCCAAACAAGGGCACTGCGTTCATCCACCTCTGGCCTGCTCGCCTCCCTACCACTGAGGAAGTACAGTTCCCACGCAGCCCAGTCAAAACTGTTCGCTGCTCTGGCCCCCCAATGGTGGAACAAACTCCCTCACGACGCCAGGACAGCGGAGTCAATCACCACCTTCTGGAGACACCTGAAACCCCACCTCTTTCAGGAATACCTAGGATAGGATAAAGTAATCCTTCTCACCCCCCCCCTTAAAAGATTTAGATGCACTATTGTAAAGTGGCTGTTCCACTGGATGTCTTAAGGTGAACGCACCAATTTGTAAGTCGCTCTGGATAAGAGCGTCTGCTAAATGACTTAAATGTAAATGTAAATGTAAAAACATATACATGATCAATTACAAATCTTAGAATCAGCTATTAAAACCTCTTGCAGCTCCCCCCCTACTTTGTACAATTTCCGCCTGAAGACATACCCAAATCTAACAGCCTGTAGCTCAGGCACAGAACCAAGGATATGCATATTCTTGGTACAATTTGAAAGAAAACACTCTAAAGTTTGTGTAAATGTGAATTGAATGTAGGAGAATATAACACAATAGATCTGGTTTAGATAAAACACTGAAAAAAAACATGCGTTTTTCTTTTTTCTTTTTGTATCATCGTCTTTAAAATGAAGAAGATAAAACAAACATTCAGATAGGACGATGGGGACAATTTCAGTGAAAAATATAAGAGGTCAACAGTAGTTGTGCAAAGTTTCAGAATGATAACTTCCAAAATGAGTGTGCTTACATGACATTTATCATGAAGTCACCCAGGTGTCCCACACAAGTAGCCCAAATGTACCCAAGTGGCCAAATTGGTGAAGGTATATATTTTGAAACAAATAACTATATACAAAATACCAAAATGGTATTCTAACACACACCCACCCCCCCAAAAAACATGTTTTTTAAATGAAAAAAATATTATTATTGATTAAAAAATAAATGAAAAAAATATATATACACATTTACAAAATAACATGGATAACTATTTACACACTTTCAATATTTAGAAGACCCTCATTCCTCTATCAAATCAAATCTATTTATATAGCCCCAGCCTAAAACTCCAAACAGCAAGCAATGCAGGTGTAGAAGCACCTTTCTAGGGAGCTCCCTAGAAAGGCAAAAACCTAGGAAGAAACCTAGAGAGGAACCAGGCTATGAGGGGTCGCTAGTCCTCTTCTGGCTGTGCCGGGTGGAGATCACAGTGGTTGTAGAGGGTGCAACAGGACAGCACCTCAAGAGTAAAAATGAACAGTTTAGGGTTCCATAGCCGCAGGCAGAACAGTTGAAACTGTAACAGCGGCAAGGCCAGGTGGACTGGGGACAGCAAGGAGTCATCTTGCCAGGTAGCCCTGACGCATGGTCCTAGTGCTCAGGTCCTCCGAGAGAGAGAAAGAGAGAATTAGAGAGAGCATACTTAAATTCACACAGGACACCGGATAAGACTCCCATTCAGAGTCATTGTCACTGTGAAAGAAAATGTTCAGTTAGAATAGTTTCACATATGAGCCCTGTATCAACCGGTATAATAAACATATATATATAGAGACTTGAAGGTTGAAAGTTGAATATATTAGGTTGAATATATTATTATATTATTATTACCGGCTAGATCTACTGTCTCTTTTATATTATGACAGACCAGCTGTATCTACTGTCTCCATTTCACTTTGGCGATTGATGTGGTCCTGCCTTCTCCTCAACAGCCTCAAATAGGCTATTTCATGTGGGTTGGGGTGGGGCGGCAGACACACGCATCTCACATTTCATGACATTACATGTTTATATATTGCTTCTAAATTTAAAAAAAAATCACAAATAATATTTTATATTATTAATTTCAAACAAGGACATTAGCATGATAAGAACTTACCAGTCCAAAACTATGTCCTCTCCCGTTCAAAAAATATTCCTCCACAATCGCTAAATGAAGCGTCCTACAACAATCTCTGTCTCACCTTCCCAATCAATTTATTCTAAAATTGTGTGTACATCTGTATATCTAGACTTAGATTTAGCTTTCCCTGACTTAGTCGCCATAATGATTGATATATAAACAGCTGAATATGCGCATTCACCAAACAATGCAGTGTGTAATATGCGTAGCTTCTTCCGGTATGAAACTTCAATAGCGAATGACTCACTAGCCCTGTTGGGACTAGCCCTGAATACTGCCCCTTCTGGAGGAATTCGGTACCCATATAAAACATGATAAATTTTTGTCAAAAGTTGCTAATATATGCATATAAAAAATATTATCAAATAGGAAACACTCTAAAGCTTCTAAAACCGTTTAAATTTTGTCTCTATGTAAAGCAGAAGTGTCAGGGCATGCATTCTCCCAAAGTCTCTCTTGTAATGGAAAAAGTTGCCACCACTTCGAAGTCATCGTATACACACTTACCAAGCAGTTATAACCATGGAAACAGTTTCTACGTCTTCAGCGCGAAGCCTGCTTTCGATGAGGCGTGTAACTGTGAGAATCGCAGTGCCGAAAGGTCTCGGTCACGCCAAAAAAAAGTTTACCCAATGCGCGCATAGTTTGACAAGTTTACTCGACATATAATGTATACTTTCGACGTTTTGGTGCGCATCCACTTGAAATTTGCATACATTTCGACCGAAATGTGGCTAGTTTGAGAACCGAAAGACACAGACTTGAAAACTGAACGCTAACTTGGTGAGTATTAACCCTTCCAGGTCTTCTGATGGAAGAACAGCAATGGTAAGGGAATATTTATGTGTTCATTTTGGGTTTCTGTCGACTCCAAGATAGAGGGGTCATTATGCTAAATGGGACGCTTGCGTCCCAACTAGAGCTCTGGAAATGCAAATGCGCTACGCTAAATGCTAATAGTATTAGTTAAAACTCAAAAGTTCATTAAAATACACATGCAGGGTATCAAATTAAAGCTACACTCGTTGTGAATCCAGGCAACAAGTCAGATTTTTAAAATGCTTTTCGGCGACAGCATGAGAAGCTATTATCTGATAGCATGCACCAATACACTACAACACAAAAGCACAGCAGGGGACGTAAACAAAATATTTAGCATTTCGGCGTTACACAAACCGCACAATAAAATAGAAAACAGTCATTACCTTTCACCATCTTCTTTGTTGGCACTCCTAGATGTCCCATAAACACTATTGGGTCTTTATTTCGATTAAATCGGGCCATATAAAGCCAAGATATCGTTATATGTAGACTGTGTGATAAACAAAAAAAACAGCGATTTCACAACGTAACGTCATTTTTTAAAATTCAAAAAGTAGATGATAAACTTTCACAAAACACTTTGAAATATGTTTGTAATGCTACTTTAGGTATTAGTAAATCCATCCATAGGCGATGTCAAAATCATTAGCTGTCGTCTTGGAAAAAATTTCACGAGAGAGCTCTTCCGGAATGATCTGGGCGGAGACCGGAGGTAAGTGGTGCCCCTGTTTCGGTTCAACCAAGAATCAAAGAGGATTCAATTCACAAGACTCTAGACAACATGGGGATGCTGTGGGAGTTGAATGCTCGGTCTTATCTAATTCGGCTCACTGTTAACAATTGCTGGAAGTGGCGAAAGGATATTTATTTCCATTTTCTGTGATCAGGTTTTCCTGCGCTTTCCGATGTAACGCACGTTATGTAATAGCCACAGTCGTGATTTAACCAGTTTTAAAAACGTCCGAGGGTTTCCTATCCACACATTCTAACCATATGAACGTACTATATTCCTGGCATGAGTAGCAGGGCGCTGAAATGTTGCGCGATTTTTAACAAAATGTTCAAAAAAGTAGAGGGTAGGAGCAACTAGTTAATCCTGCGTTTGTTGATTGCATATTTTTTCCTACTTGGCTATGCTAATGAGGTATGTCTGCAGTGGTGGTTGGACATGAATATGTGCTATGTTTTCGCCGTAAAACATTTTAGAAATCTGACTTGCTGGGTAGATAAACAACTTGTTTATCTTTCATTTGAGCCATTTTTCTTGCTAATCTGTGGAGGTTAAATATTTTAGGATTATTTCTTGCGTTCCCTGCGCCACATTACAGCTCAGGGGGGGTGGGGGGGGGTTCCCGAATGGGAACTAGTAGCCCCAAGAAGCTTACTACATGTTGGTCTTGCAACACATAAACATGGCGTATTGCCGTTTAGCTCAGCTCATTGTCTATCTACCCAGCTATATTTCAAGACGATCATTGGTCATTGGGTTAAAAGACAGCCAATCAACAAAACAGCGGGGAAATCATTGGTGCACAATGATGTCGTGACTTGTTGTCTTCAAATCGGTTTCTTTCAGTCAATACGTCCCGCGAAATGGCCCATCAGGTTTGATTGTGTTACAAACAAACCAGTTGATTGCAGTGAAACGAAACATGACTGGAAAAGTCACGTTCTGTGTGGGTTATTTACCTGGAATGTGTCGTTGAAAATGGAATGAGACGGAATTCACGACACAAGGGGTTCACAAAATGTTTTGTGTTAGGCTATAAAAACGGATTTTATCAAACAAAAGATCATTCATTGTGTAACAATGAGCATTGGAATTGCAAACAGACGAAGATCTTCAAAGGTAAACGGTTTATTTTAATGCAGTTTGCGATTATGTTACGCCTGTGCTGGTTAAAATGTTTCTTTTTTATGGGGCTCTATGCTCAGATAATCGCATCGTATTCTTTCGCAGTAAATCCTTTTTTAAATATGACAACGCAGTTGGATTACCAAGATTATAGGCTTTCGATACATGTGAGACACTGGTATTTTCATGAATGTTTAATATGACTATTTATGTAGCGATCACCGTATGTTGTGGAATTTCAGCCCGCAGGTTCCGTGCGCAGAGAGGTTAAAGACTACCAGAACCCACTGGATTCTCCAATTATATTGAATGAACTACAGGACAAAATACAAACCCTCTAACCCAAAAAGGTGTGCAGTGTTGATGGTGTCCTACATGAAAAAATCAAATATACAGATCACGAATTGCAATTAGCTATACGTAAAATCTTTAAAAACATCATCCTCAGCTCTGGCATCTTCCCCAATATTTGGAACCAAAGACGGATCACCCCAATCCACAAAAGCAGAGACAAATCTGACCCCAGTATTAATTACCATGGGATATGCATCAACAGCAACCTTGGGAAACTCCTCTGCATTATCATTAACAGCAGTCTTGTACATTTCCTCTGTGAAAACAATGTACTGAGAAAATGTCAAATTGGCTTTTTACCAAATTACCGTACGACATACCACCTATTCACCCTGCATACCCTGATTGACAAACAAACAAACAAAAACAATGGCAGAAACAATGCTATACAAAATGATGGAAAATGATGTTGTTGGGAGAAAAACATACATCATTATAAAATCCATGTACACAAACCACAAGTGTGCGGTGACAATTAGAAGAAAAAAAAAGTATTTCCACAGGGCCATGGCGTGAGACAGGGATGCAGCTTAAGCCCCACCCTCTTCAACATATATATCAAAGAATTGGCGAGGGCACTAGGACAGTCTGTAGCACCTGGCCTCACCCTGATAGAATCTAAAGTAAAAAGTCTACTGTTTTTTTTATTATCTGGTGATTCTGTCCCCAACCAAGGAGGGCCTACAGCAGCACCTAGATCTTCATTATAGATTATGTCATACCTGGGCCCTGACAGTAAATCTCAGTAAGATAAAAAATAATGGTATTCCAAAATAGGTCCAGTTGCCAAGACCACGAATAAAAATTCCATCTAGACACCATTATCCTAGAGCACACAAAAAAACAATATATACCTCTGCCTAAACAACAGCGCCACAGGTAACTTCCACAAATCTCAGAGAAAAGGCAATATAAAATTATATTATATATATATATATATATATATTATATATATTATATATATAATATAAAATTGCCATACCAATTAGGATCTGATAAAAATACTTGAATCAGTTATAGAACCTATTGCCCTTTATGGTCGTGAGATCTGAGGTCCGCTCACCAACCAAGAATTCAAAAAATGGGACAAACACCAAATTGAGACTGCATGCAGAATGCTGCAAAAATATCCTCCATGTACATCAAATGCAAAGCTGAATTAGGCCGATACCTGCTAATTATACAAATCCAGGAAGCCATTCCCAAACCTCCATATAACAAAGCCATCACCTTAAGGATAGATGAACCTGGAGAAGAGTCCCCTAAGCAAGCTGGTCCTGGGGCTCTGTTCACAAACACAAACAGACTGCACAGAACAGCAACAAAATTAGACCGAAACAAATCATGAGAAAACAAAAAGAGAATTACTTGACACATTGGAAGGAATTAACTAAAAAACAGAGCAAACTAGAATGCTATTTGATCCTAAACAGAGAGTACATAGTGGCAGAATACCTGACCACTCTGACTGACCCAAAATTAAAGAAGGCTTTGACTATGTACAGACTCAGTGAGCATAGCCTTGCTTTTTGAGAAAGGCCGCCGTAGGCAGACCTGGCTCTCAAGAGAAGACATGCTATGTGCACCCTGCCCACACAATGAAGTGGAAACTGAGCTGCACTTCCTAACGTCCTGCCAAATGTATGACCATATTAGAGACATATATTTCCCTCAGATTACACAGACCCACAAAGAATTAAAAAACAAATCCAATCAATCACATCAGTAAGATTTGTGACCTGTTGCCACAAGAAAAGGGCAACCAGTGAAGAAAAAACACCATTGTAAATACAAAACTATATTGTACTTGAACTATTTGCACATCGTTACAACACTGTATGTAGACATAATATGTCATTTAAAATGTCTTTATTCTTTCGTATTTCATATTTTTGTGAGCGTCGTATTTACTGTTCACTTTTTATTGTTTATTACTTTTTATTGTTTATTATCTTTTTCACTTGCTTTGGAAATGTATACATATGTTTCCCATGCCAGTAAATGCCCCTCAAATTGAATTGAGAGAGAGAGAGAGAGAGAGAATTAGAAAGAGAGAGAGAGAGAGAGAGAGAGAGAGAGAGAGAGAGAGAGAGAGAGAGAGAGAGAGAGAGAAAGAGTGAGAGTGAGAAAGAGTGAGAGAGAGAGAGAGAGAGAGAGAGAGAGAGAGAGAGAGAGAGAGAGAATAACAGACAGGCAGACAGACAGACAGACAGACAGACAGACAGACAGACAGACAGACAGACAGACAGACAGACAGACAGACAGACAGACAGACAGACAGACAGACAGACAGACAGACAGACAGACAGACAGACAGGCAGGCAGACAGGCAGACAGGCAGACAGACAGACAGCCAGACAGATTAGCACCCTCACTATGGGGCTGATTAACATACTCTCCAACTCATCTCCAATTATGTGTGTTTTTCCTCATCTTCTAGTGCGCTCTTTCCTCCTCCTGCCCACACATTGCTTTCTTTCCCTCTATATCCATCTTGTTCTATCTCTCTCATCCCCCTTCTCCAAATCTCTTCTCCCTTCCACCCCTCCCCGTCTCGCTCTCTGTCCATCTGTCTCTCTCTCTCTCTTCTCCCCCTCTTTCTCCCTCTCCTTCCATCTCTCTCATCCCCCTTCTCCAAATCTCTTCTCCCTTCCACCCCTCCCCGTCTCGCTCTCTGTCTATCTGTCTCTCTCTCTCTCTTCTCCCCCTCTTTCTCCCTCTTCTTCCATCTCTCTCATCCCCTTCTCCAAATCTCTTCTCCCTTCCACCCCTCCCCGTCTCGCTCTCTGTCTATCTGTCTCTCTCTCTCTCTTCTCCCCCTCTTTCTCCCTCTCCTTCCATCTCTCTCATCCCCCTTCTCCAAATCTCTTCTCCCTTCCACCCCTCCCCGTCTCGCTCTCTGTCCATCTGTCTTTCTCCCTCTCCTTCCATCTCTCTCATCCCCCTTCTCCAAATCTCTTCTCCCTTCCACCCCTCCCCGTCTCGCTCTCTGTCTATCTGTCTCTCTCTCTCTTCTCCCCTTCTTTCTCCCTCTCCTTCCATCTCTCTCATCCCCCTTCTCCAAATCTCTTCTCCCTTCCACCCTTCCCCGTCTCGCTCTCTGTCTATCTGTCTCTCTCTCTCTCTTCTCCCCTTCTTTCTCCCTCTCCTTCCATCTCTCTCATCCCCCTTCTCCAAATCTCTTCTCCCTTCCACCCCTCCCCGTCTCGCTCTCTGTCTATCTGTCTCTCTCTCTCTCTTCTCCCCTTCTTTCTCCCTCTCCTTCCATCTCTCTCCCCTCTCCGTGGGTAAATGTGGTAACAGTGGTATTCTTGTGCTGAACACACCGAAGACAGAAGATGTGATCTATAGCAGGGTCAAGCCTGCCTTCCTTTCATCCCCACAGCTTTGAACAGATATAAAGATACTCTAATTGCATTTGCATAATCGCGCTGAAGAGACAAAGTTACACACACGCACACACTCACGCACACACAGTCTAAGCACATATTTCAGTTTGAATGTCGTAATGTAATGTTAGCCACTTATTCCTATGGAGAACATTACTACTTGACAAGTGTGTTATAATGAGAAAACAGAGGCTAAACAAGCCCATAATCACCACATATATCATGCAAATGCACTTACAGCCTAAGGTTTTTGTTTTTTTAGACCATGTTTCTTAACTTTGCTAACTTGCCAGCTCGCTACCACACGCAAGCCATGGAAAATGTAATCATGTAACAGAGCCAAGGTTGGAGAAACACGTCAGAGAAAATGTCTATTTGGATTAGCTAGCTCTTGCAATGGCGAAGGCCAAAAATCATGAGGAAAAATGTGACATTTAATGACCTGATTCTTTTGGGTTCGGCTTGTCGAGGAGTGACATTCAAGGCAATATCTTTTGTGTTCCTGTACAACAGACTGCTTGTCTTTCAGAATAATACTGAAAGTTGTTTAGAATGGGCATAGCATAGAATTCGATTGAGTAAATATATTTTGATGGTGTGTGCCAAACTCATGATCACGATACTTCCATCTTCTATTCATCAGGAAAGAATCTCGAGAGACGGAATGCCATTCGCTTTACAGTTTAAAGAACAATTAGAATTTGATTCAATAATCACTAGATGTCTTAGCTACTTCATTTACACGAGTTCTATCTGTTTTATGTCATGAATTCAAAAGCAACATGAGAATGTGAGCTGTCAAGGTCTCTGTCTCTTTCTGTATGTCTGAATAATCGATTCCATTGCAAAATATGAGGTGCAAATTCCTTACCATGTATTAAAGGCATTGGCCATTCCTTATTCTCAGAGCCACACACACACACACGCACACACGCACAGACGCACGCACACACACACACACACACACACACACACACACACACACACACACACACACACACACACACACACACACACACACACACACACACACACACACACACACACACACACACACAGTAGGTGAATACAGTAATGCACTAGTATATTGTTCTGGCATAAAATGTCACAGTTGATTTCGAGAGCAGCTTACTCCCTCTCATGACTCAGGTTGAAAGTGAAGCAGTCTGATATTTTAAGCCCGTTAACCTATTCAATGATTGATTACTGCATTTAAGTCTGTTTCATTTTTAATCACCGCTCCAATGATGTATTTAATGGAGCCGGAGTTGATGAAGACGTGACTTAAATAAAAGGGCCAAGGGAGGGAGGGGGGGGGGGCTTGAGGATGGAAGGGAGGATGGGAGGGGCTCTAAGGCCATCCAACGCCACTGCTTTTGATATTTTCTTCGAACGATCAAAGTATCTCTTCTCGGAATGCACGTACGTAGTTTAAAAGCTAGTATGGTGTAGATTATAATGGTTGATGATGCCATTTGAAAGGCACATACCATGCTCTTTCATGTTACTCTTCTCCTCACTGTCAAAATTGAGACCATACATCCATATTGTTATATGTTATATCTGTGTATTGGTCTGTGTTTTGTGGATGGATGCATGGATGGATGGATGGATGGATGGATGGATGGATGGAAGGATGGAAGAAAGGAAGGATGGATAGATGAAAAGAACAGACAGCTCCTGTCTGCAATGAGACAGGCAATAGGTCAGTGCTCTGCAAATAACAATGCATCATTTTCTACCTGCAGTGTAGGAGGTTGTTTACACCTGATAAGGGATGAAGGTATTATTTATTTAAACACCATTCTTTATGGTTAATGAATGACTATGTTGGTGCTGAAATATTAAAAAGTCAGCGAATCGTACAATAGGGTAAAGAGGCCTTCGACCACATGTGACATGATCCTCAAGGAAAGCATGCAGATACAGTACGCAGGAAGATTTTTCTCTCTCTTCCACTTGCGTACTTGCACACATGCATTTACACACAATCACACGTGGTAGGCACGCACACGGGCGTGAACACACACACACACCCACACAAACAGCAGTCCTCGGCTGATCAGAGAGGAGAGCCTAATGTTACGTTGCAGGTGTGGTTTCAACAATCCATTTGTCAGGAGAGGCATTCAATTAGTGCTGGAAGGCAGAGAATGAGAGGCCCTCTCACTCTGTGTGTGTGTGTGTGTGTGTGTGTGTGTGTGTGTGTGTGTGTGTGTGTGTGTGTGTGTGTGTGTGTGTGTGTGTGCGTGCGTGCGAAACCAGGGGGACTGTGTGTGTGTGTGCTCGAGAGAGAGTGGTATAGAGGGAGAAAGAGGAAAAGAGTGAGAAAGAGAGGATCTTTCTCACGAAGAGCTTTCTCCCCAATGATGAGCTATCTGTCCTCACAACCTAACCGATCTGACACAGTACATTACCAAACCAGCCCTCAGCTCTCTCTCTCTCCTCTCTTTCTCTCCCTTTCGCTTTCTCTCTCTCTCTGTCTCATTTTTTTTATCCCTCCCCCTCTCTTTCTCTCATGCATGCTCTCTCTCCATTCTTGTTTTCTCTCTCCCCCTCCATCCATTCAATTTAAACTCAAATATGCTTTATTGGCACAGCTGTTCCAAGCGCAACAATAATTCCAAAGCTGTTCAAATTGTAACAACAGAAGAAACACAGCCTATCTTCTCTCCTCTTGCCACACGTCTCTCCTCCCTGTCCGATTCAGCTGAGAGGACTTTAATGAGAGCTAAGAAAGTGCCCTTTTTAACAAGGAACAGAGGGAAAGAGGGGAGAAATAGAAAGAGAGAAAGGAAAAGAGATTGGGACCAGACATATTCAGGGAGAGAACGTGAGTGAGAGGATTGGGTTTGGTCAAGCAGAGATGACATTAGGGGTGCGCTCCTCAGAGATCTCCTCAAGCCAGATGTCTGTGTGTAGAGGCCAGAGTGTCTCCCTCCTCACTCTTTCCGTCTCCGTAACCCAGGGGGGAACAATTTGCGAGGTTGTGGGAATTGGAGTTGTCAGAGTTTTTGAGAAGCGATATTGTCAACCGGGTGTGAATACAGTACAGCTGTGCATACTGTAGTGTGTATATCTTCTATCCGAATCCAGCTCATGTGAATCATGCTCCATTAATTGTATGCCTTTGTAACAGCTTTTCAGAAATCAATTGCTGGGTTACTCCCATGTTCTCACATATACCTTTTCACCCTCGTGTCCTGTTCCTCCTCCTCTGCTCTACACATCTACTCAAACGTTGGTGTGTGTGTGTGTGTGTGTGTGTGTGTGTGTGTGTGTGTGTGTGTGTGTGTGTGTGTGTGTGTGTGTGTGTGTGTGTGTGTGTGTGTGTGTGTGTGTGTGTGTGTGTGTGTGTGTGTGTGTGTGTGCACTCTACGCGTCGATGACTCACCAGAATGAATAAACAAGTGGAGTGTCGGAACATCACAACCACGAGCGGTGGAATGGAGAGGAGCAGGGCAGAGCAGCGGATGACTAGAGGGATGTAAAGGCTGCACCGTGCTATTCATCTGTAGGCCTGGCATCCCTGTGGCGAGGGACCGGGGGGTGGAGCGGGGCCACGGGGAGAGATGAGTAGATTCCATAATGCAGTCACTGGAAAAGGAACACTTGTGACTTTTTGTTTTATGAATCATTAACTGCTGCCTCTGAATGCAGAGAGGGAGACAAAGACACAAAGGGAAGCCATCACAATGAGAGAGTGCGGTTGTGAAGTAGGCGCCATAGACCAGATTAAACCGAAGGAGAGGTTGTTTACCTCCTGTACTCATTGGCCTCGTTCCCGACGCGGTCTCGCTGTATCATCTTACTTTCTCATCACCTCCTCTTCTTCTCTGCGGGAACACGGTGAATAGGAAGAGACAAGAAACGTTTCCTAGAGGAAACAATCAACTCTGAGTACTTAGTAAGTTCTCAGGGAAAGCGCATCGGGAAAGTGGTGAGTTAGCGTTAGTTGTTGGAGCATATGGCGTTTCGTGTGCTCGCGTCTACACTGAGGACGTTGGTTTGTGTGTGTGTTTGTGTGTGTGTGTGTGTGTGTAAGAGTTGACTCTTCTCTAATCTAGCCTTAAATACACACACACATAATCACCCCTTTACCCTCCCCCTACACCCCCTAGGGATTCCAAATGTTACCCAATTACAGTGGGATGCAGACTACACATGCTATAATGGGAGTATGGAGTAACAACACACCCAACAAAACACTCTCCTCACCAAGAAAATAATCTCTGCTGCCGAGAGACAAGCCGTGCATGTTGTCTTTGGCAGCGGCTTCAACGGCAGCAGAGAAGATTGAAAGCTGACATCTTATCTCAGTGTTTATTTGACTGGCTAAGTGCTGGGAGGTTAGGGCTGGAGCTGAAGTCAGACCAGGCCTAGATGTATTTCACCGGGCTCATGGCTGTTAAAGATCCACTTGGCTTGAATGAAAGGCAGACGGTGAAAGGTGCTGAGGAGGAATACGTTCCTCAAGGTTGAGATGATGGAACACACACACGCACACACACACGCACACACACACACACACACACACACACACACACACACACACACACACACACACACACACACACACACACACACCTCTGTGATTTGGCTGGCCTGTGTAAGTGTTCATTGTCGGGGAGAGCTGATTATAAATAATAGAGTCCTGTGGGCCGGTGGCATCTGAAATATTGGATGAGGCTGTCAGTTTGAGAGACAGCTTATGTTACGATGGCGGTACAGGGAGGGTGGAGACAGGGGGGCGAGGAGGGGCCGAGGCGGGGGGGAAGAGCGTGATGGATGCCACCCCTCTCTGGGTTATAAGGAATGAGTGATCTCCACACATCCATCACCTGGCGAAAGGGAGAGAAGAAAACCAAGCCGCTAAACGGCAGATACTTTTCTGGCTGTGGCTGGGTCCTCCTCTTGCGAGCCTGCATAGACTGCCTTCTCCTGCAGGAGTAAATCTAAGCAGACCTTATTTTCCTGATTGCCTTCCTGACATGATGAAGTGCCAGGGCCCGGAGGGGACATTCTGATCTGTCTCTCGACCAATCACAGCACAGACGGGAGGGTCAGAGACATAAATCTGGACTAATACACACCCCAGCATCCCTTTTTAACATTACGTGAATGCCCAGTCAACTGTCGGTGTACCCCAGATATGCTTACTTAAACAGACACACAGAAAAAAAGAAAGAGAATTAGCTACTATACATGCATGTACTCTGATTGTAGCAAAGCACAGTACTCTCACAACACTCACACAGCATTCCCGCTTGGCTCATACATACATCAATACAGAACAAAGGCCTACAGACATTCTAAGAACCTCAAAGACCTTCTGACTCATCTAACAGAGTGAAATTCAAATCCAAGCCTAAATCCCATTCCACTGCAGCACCAGTCTGCTAACTGGCTAGCTGGTTATGCTCTGAAATAAAACCACTTTTACATTTCCTATATAAAGAAAGCACCATAAGGCTCAAACTGTATCTTCTTATATAAACCACTCTTGCAGATACCTACCCAGGTAGCACATAATGTTCAGAGAACCATATGTTTCTTAGAGCTTGGTGAGAGTGAGGTTGTCCTGTGGTTATTTTGCATAGAACCTTGCCACAACGTTCTGGGAATGGTGCAGGATAGTTGCTTGGATTTGGAATATTCTCAGCATATTTAAATAACTTGAAAAAATATTGTTATTTTCTTGGTATTTCATTACTTTAACAGAACATTTGCTAATAGTTCAAACGTGGTTACATTTAATTCAATGTTTGGTAATGTACTAGGAACATTCTCCAACTGGTTTGACATTGGCAACGTTCTCAAATACTTCAGAGAATGTTAAGAAACTGCAAGTTTCCTCCCGGATCTACTTAAAGCCATGTTCTCAGAACACGAAGAAAACTTTCCATAAAAAACGTGAGAAAACAGGTTTCCTCACAGTTCTATAAAGTAATGTTCTCAGAAAATTCAGAGAACGTTAAGAAACAACGTTCTTCTGTGGGATTTTAGTACTTCAGCACAACGTTTTATGCAGGTTTCCTCACGGTTAAAAGAAAATTATAAGAATCTTATTTTACAGTTTTTCTCGATTGCTTAAACACAAAAACTGGTTCCTGTAGCAAAAAAAACCATACCCTTACATCATTCCCAAAAACACACACACCCATTTCCCATAACCGTAAACACTATTCACCGGTTTCCACACGTTTCAATATTCAAAACTCTTTCTGCAAAACCTTACACAATAGTGGCCAAATAAATCATTCATTGCACTATATATTCATTCAGCAAACACATGCTCTCAGTTTAATTAACTCAAGTCATCACAACCTAAACTCAAAGAGCACACCTTTCTCCACGTGCAAACACTAAGCCTCAAAATTGTTAACCCACCAATCAGAATTGCAGGATCAATAAATAGGGCCTAGAGGCATATCCATGTGCTTTGGAACAATGGATCCTAACATTTACATTTAAGTCATTTAGCAGACGCTCTTATCCAGAGCGACTTACAAATTGGTGCGTTCACCTTAAGACATCCAGTGGAACAGCCACATTACAATAGTGCATCTAAATCTTTTAAGGGGGGTGAGAAGGATTACTTTATCCTATCCTAGGTATTCCTTAAAGAGGTGGGGTTTCAGGTGTCTCCGGAAGGTGGTGATTGACTCCGCTGTCCTGGCGTCGTGAGGGAGTTTGTTCCACCATTGGGGGCCAGAGCAGCGAACAGTTTTGACTGGGCTGCGGGAACTGGACTTCCTCAGTGGTAGGGAGGCGAGCAGGCCAGAGGTGGATGAACGCAGTGCCCTTGTTTGGGTGTAGGGCCTGATCAGAGCCTGGAGGTACTGAGGTGCCGTTCCCCTCACAGCTCCGTAGGCAAGCACCATGGTCTTGTAGCGGATGCGAGCTTCAACTGGAAGCCAGTGGAGAGAGCGGAGGAGCGGGGTGACGTAAGAGAACTTGGGAAGGTTGAACACCAGACGGGCTGCGGCGTTCTGGATGAGTTGTAGGGGTTTAATGGCACAGGCAGGGAGCCCAGCCAACAGCGAGTTGCAGTAATCCAGACGGGAGATGACAAGTGCCTGGATTAGGACCTGCGCCGCTTCCTGTGTGAGGCAGGGTCGTACTCTGCGGATGTTGTAGAGCATGAACCTACAGGAACGGGCCACCGCCTTGATGTTAGTTGAGAACGACAGGGTGTTGTCCAGGATCACGCAAAGGTTCTTAGCGCTCTGGGAGGAGGACACAATGGAGTTGTCAACCGTGATGGCGAGATCATGGAACGGGCAGTCCTTCCCCGGGAGGTGATCCGTCATCCACACTGATATGTCTGCCAGACATGCAGAGATGCGATTCGCCACCTGGTCATCAGAAGGGGGAAAGGAGAAGATTAATTGTGTGTCGTCTGCATAGCAATGATAGGAGAGACCATGTGAGGTTATGACAGAGCCAAGTGACTTGGTGTATAGCGAGAATAGGAGAGGGCCTAGAACAGAGCCCTGGGGGACGCCAGTGGTGAGAGCGCGTGGTGAGGAGACAGATTCTCGCCACGCCACCTGGTAGGAGCGACCTGTCAGGTAGGACGCAATCCAAGCGTGGGCCGCGCCGGAGATGCCCAACTCGGAGAGGGTGGAGAGGAGGATCTGATGGTTCACAGTATCGAAGGCAGCCGATAGGTCTAGAAGGATGAGAGCAGAGGAGAGAGAGTTAGCTTTAGCAGTGCGGAGCGCCTCCGTGATACAGAGAAGAGCAGTCTCAGTTGAATGACTAGTCTTGAAACCTGACTGATTTGGATCAAGAAGGTCATTCTGAGAGAGATAGCGGGAGAGCTGGCCAAGGACGGCACGTTCAAGAGTTTTGGAGAGAAAAGAAAGAAGGGATACTGGTCTGTAGTTGTTGACATCGGAGGGATCGAGTGTAGGTTTTTTCAGAAGGGGTGCAACTCTCGCTCTCTTGAAGACGGGAGGGACGTAGCCAGCGGTCAGGGATGAGTTGATGAGCGAGGTGAGGTAAGGGAGAAGGTCTCCGGAAATGGTCTGGAGAAGAGAGGAGGGGATAGGGTCAAGCGGGCAGGTTGTTGGGCGGAAGACGCAAGATTTCATCTGGAGAGAGAGGGGAGAAAGAGGTCAGAGCACAGGGTTGGGCAGTGTGAGCAGAACCAGCGGTGTCGTTTGACTTAGCAAACGAGGATCGGATGTCGTCGACCTTCTTTTCAAAATGGTTGACGAAGTCATCTGCAGAGAGGGGGGAGGGGGAGGAGGATTCAGGAGGGAGGAGAAGGTGGCAAAGAGCTTCCTAGGGTTAGAGGCAGATGCTTGGACTTTAGAGTAGTAGAAAGTGGCTTTAGCAGCAGAGACAGAAGAGGAAAATGTAGAGAGGAGGGAGTGAAAGGATGCCAGGTCCGCAGGGAGGCGAGTTTTCCTCCATTTCCGCTCGGCTGCCCGGAGCCCTGTTCTGTGAGCTCGCAATGAGTCGTCGAGCCACGGAGCGGGAGGGGAGGACCAAGCCGGCCTGGAGGATAGGGGACATAGAGAGTCAAAGGATGCAGAAAGGGAGGAGAGGAGGGTTGAGGAGGCAGAATCAGGAGATAGGTTGGAGAAGGTTTGAGCAGAGGGAAGAGATGATAGGATGGAAGAGGAGAGAGTAGCGGGGGAGAGAGAGCGAAGGTTGGGACAGCGATACCATCCGAGTAGGGGCAGTGTGGGAAGTGTTGGATGAGAGCGAGAGGGAAAAGGATACAAGGTAGTGGTCGGAGACTTGGAGGGGAGTTGCAGTGAGGTTAGTGGAAGAACAGCATCTAGTAAAGATGAGGTTGAGCGTATTGCCTGCCTTGTGAGTAGGGGGAAGGTGAGAGGGTGAGGTCAAAGAGGAGAGGAGTGGAAAGAAGGAGGCAGAGAGGAATCAGTCAAAGGTAGACGTGGGGAGGTTAAAGTCGCCCAGAACTGTGAGAGGTGAGCCGTCCTCAGGAAAGGAGCTTATCAAGGCATCAAGCTCATTGATGAACTCTCCGAGGGAACCTGGAGGGCGATAAATGATAAGGATGTTAAGCTTGAAAGGGCTGGTAACTGTGACAGCATGGAATTCAAAGGAGGCGATAGACAGATGGGTAAGGGGAGAAAGAGAGAATGACCACTTGGGAGAGATGAGGATCCCGGTGCCACCACCCCGCTGACCAGAAGCTCTCGGGGTGTGCGAGAACACGTGGGCGGACGAAGAGAGAGCAGTAGGAGTAGCAGTGTTATCTGTGGTGATCCATGTTTCCGTCAGTGCCAAGAAGTCGAAGGACTGGAGGGAGGCATAGGCTGAGATGAACTCTGCCTTGTTGGCCGCAGATCGGCAGTTCCAGAGGCTACCGGAGACCTGGAACTCCACGTGGGTCGTGCGCGCTGGGACCACCAGATTAGGGTGGCCGCGGCCATGCGGTGTGGAGCGTTTGTATGGTCTGTGCAGAGAGGAGAGAACAGGGATAGACAGACACATAGTTGACAGGCTACAGTAGAGGCTACGCTAATGCAAAGGAGATTGGAATGACAAGTGGACTACACGTCTCGAATGTTCAGAAAGTTAAGCTTACGTAGCAAGAATCTTATTGACTAAAATGATTAAAATGATACAGTACTGCTGAAGTAGGCTAGCTGGCAGTGGCTGCGTTGTTGACTTTGTAGGCTAGCTGGCAGTGGCTGCGTTGTTGGCACTACACTAATCAAGTCGTTCCGTTGAGTGTGATAGTTTCTACAGTGCTGCTATTCGGGGGCTAGCTGGCTAGCTAGCAGTGTTGATTACGTTACGTTGCGTTAAAAGAACGACAATAGCTGGCTAGCTAACCTAGAAAATCGCTCTAGACTACACAATTATCTTTGATACAAAGACGGCTATGTAGCTAGCTATGTAGCTAGCTACGATCAAACAAATCAAACCGTTGTACTGTAATGAAATGAAATGAAAATGTGATACTACCTGTGGAGCGAAGCGGAGTGCGACCGGGTTGTTGAGTGAGGAAGTTCTATTCGGTAGACGTTGGCTAGCTGTTGGCTAGCTAGCAGTGTCTCCTACGTTAAGGACGACAAATAGCTGGCTAGCTAACCTCGGTAAATTAAGATAATCACTCTAAGACTACACACTCTAAACTACACAATTATCTTGGATACGAAGACAGCAAAGACAACTATGTAGCTAGCTAACACTACACTAATCAAGTCGTTCAGTTGAGTGTAATAGTTTTTACAGTGCTGCTATTCGGAAGACGGTGCCGAAGTTGCAAGACAAAAGAGAGGAAGAGGACGTGGACAAAGACGAGGATGACAATAACAACAACAAAGACAAATAATCTCTGTTTAAATCCATGCCACCCTAGTTCATCATGTGCTCATACATGGGAAGACTATGAGAGAAGCTGGACAGCTAGTGCAACCTAAGCCGTTACACGGATGCATCCATTGTCCGTACTTTCAGAAGGGAAAACAGGTTATTTGCCTTGTTGTTACCGTGATACATGTGATGTTGTAGTGCATATAGACTGAATCTCTACTTTGTTCTCCGTGTAGTTTTTACCACAGTAATGGATGACCATAGGTCAGTAATGGTCTAATTTCATTTTTTGCAGAACTGAGAGGTAGGCGGAGTCATCTCACAGCTGAGCTGGAGACTGCCCTGGTGAATAGGGTTATTTCCAATAATGGGCCGTTTGAGGGAAATTCGAACCCAAATAGTTGAAGATCAAGTAGTCTTCCAAGGAATTGACAGCATCAGCATTTCTACCATTGACCAGATTGTTCAGAAGTACCACATAAGGACAAAGCAACTGTATCGTGTGCCTTTTGAATAGAATTCAATATCATGTGTATCGTGTGCCTTTTGAATAGAATTCAATATCATGTGTATCGTGTGCCTTTTGAATAGAATTCAATATCATGTGTATCGTGTGCCTTTTGAATAGAATTCAAACAGAGTTAAACAACTTTTTGCACGGGCACTATTGAGTAGCTTGGATAAATGGTGCCCAGAGTAAACGGCCTGCTCCTCAGTTTCAGTTGCTAATATATACATATTATTATTAGTATTGGATAGAGAACACTGAAGTTTCTAAAACTGTTTGAATTATGTCTGTGAGTATAACAAAACTCATATGGCAGGCAAAAACCTGAGAACAAATCCAAACAGGAAGTGAGAAATCTTTGGTTGGTATATATTCAACCCATTCCCTATTGACATCCCCTTGAGAAATGAATGAAGATTCACTTCCTAGGGCTTCCACTAGATGTCAACCGTCTATAGAAATTTGAATGAGGCTTCTACTGTGTTGTGGGACTGAATGAGAGGGAAATGAGTCAGACTACTGGCAGATATACCGCATGATATCTTCCTGCATGCCGTTGCTCCTCAAGACACAAAGGAATTCTCCGTTTGGGACTTTATTGAAGACTTATAAAAACATCCTAATGATTGATTCTGTACTTAGTTTGAAATGTTTCTTCGACCTCTAATGTAACTTTTTAAAGATTTTGTCCGACAAAATGGTCGACCAGCTCCAGTGTTTGGATAGGTGTACCAAATGCGCTAACAAAAGTAGCTAATTGGACATAAATAATGGACATTATCGAACAAATCAAGCATTTATTGTGGACCTGGGATTCCTGGGAGTGCATTCTGATGAAGATCATCAAAGGTAAGGGAATATTTAGCATGTAATTTATGGTTTATGTTGACTGCAACATGGCGGGCTAATTTGACTTGATTGTTCTGAGCACCGTCTCAGATTATTGCATGGTTTGCTTTTTCCGTAAAGTTTTTTTTTTAAATCTGACACGGTGGTTGCATTACAGACAGGTATATCTATAATTCTATGTGTATACTTGTATTATCATCTACATTTATGATGAGTATTTCTGTTGAATTGATGTGGCTATGCAAAATCACTTGATGTTTTTGGAACTAGTGAATGTAACGCGCCAATTTTTTTTTATAAAAATTTGAACTTTATCAAACAAAACATACATGTATTGTGTAACATGAAGTCCTATGAGTGCCATCTGATGAAGATCATCAAAGGATAGTGATTCATTTTTATCTCTATTTGGGCTTTATGTGACTCCTCTCTTAGGCTGGGAAAATGGCTGTTTTTATTGAAGTTTGGTGGTGACCTAACATAATCGTTTGTGGTGCTTTTGCCGTAAAGCCTATTTGAAATCGGACACTGTGGTGGGATTAACAACAAGACTACCTTTAAAACGGTATAAGATACATGTATGTTTGAGGATTTTTTATTATGAGATTTCTGTTGTTTTGAATTTGGTGCCCTGCACTTTCACTGGCTGTTGTCATATCATCCTGTTAACGGGATTGCAGCCCAAAGAGGTTTTAAGGAGCATCGATTCCAAGATGTGCAGGTAGTTGCTATAGTGTACAGAATTTTAACAGTATGTAGAGTATGGCCCATCTCTCCAGCATATCAATACAGTACTGTATAGTAATGTGTTACAGTAACTGCAGTACACAATCTTTCATTTCAGCATAGTAGTACACTACAGTGCTGCATTTGTAGCATAGTAAAATGTGTTTATTTTACTTCTGTAGAGAATCTTTGAGTTGGATGCCATGGCTGACCCACAGGAGTACATCTTCATCGACGAGGCAGGGTTCAACCTAACAAAAAGGCGCAAAAGGAGACGCAACATTATTGGTCACCGTGCCACCATACAAGTTCCTGGTCAGAGGGGAGGCAGCGTCACCCTATGTGCAGCCATCAGCAATCATGGCGTCCTCCACCGCCATGTCAAAGTGGGTCCATACAACACGGCACAACTCCTTCAATTTCTAGATCAGCTGCACAATAACATTATTCAACAGGAAGGGGAGCCAGGGCAACCAAAGAAAGCCCAATATGTTGTCATTTGGGATCACGTGAGTTTCCATCGGGCTTCTTTGGTTTGCGCCTGGTTCAATGACCACCCCAGGTTCACTATTCTTTTTTTGCCAGCATATTCCCCATTTCTGAATCGCATGGCGGTGCAGAGTGTATGACCGCAACCCCTATGCACAGCAAAACCTCTTGGAGGCAATGGTGGACGCCCGAGGTGATGTCTCTGTGGAGTCTATCCAGGGTTTTCTAAGGCACACAAGGTCATTTTTCCCACGCTTCCTGGCAAAAAAGAGCGAACAATGTGTGACGTTGATGATTTATTATGGCCTGACCCAGACTTGAGGTGAGATGATGAGGACGCTGATGATGCTGAGTAACCTGTTCATTTGCTGCATTTGGAAATAAAGCTTTTGGAAATTGGGTATTTTAATGTGCATCCTTATATGTTTTGTCAGTGTGACATTTCAAAGTTTTTTTTTTACCAAAACAGCATATACAGTAGTATTCCCTTATCCACTAATGTAAGACGTATTTATTACAGTACTGTTTAGAATTTCCCTCACCAGGGTGTTCCTGAAATGGTTATCTGGATAGTCAGTGCTGTTATTCTACAAAGTCCCAAACTATTTATCTGAAAACCTATTCTAAACATTTTGGTAGCAGTGTTTTGAATGAATCCCTCCAGTGTGTAACAGACAGTCATGTAGTCTGTGTTTTTGACAGCTTGTGTGTGTTGTCTGAGGGCAAAGTTTGAATTGGGACCCAGAAGTTAGATGTTTGTACCGTTGGGTGTGAGTTTTTTATATTGTGGGTGAAGATTTGAGAAAATGGTGAATTGTTCAAGGAGTCGTGTCTAAGCAATTGAGAAAATCTGTAAAACATATACATTCCATTCTCAGAGTCAACAAAACTCTCTCGATACTCTATTTTGTTAAGTGTGTTCTGGTGTGTTGGCCGTGCCCAGTTACTGGCCCAGCCAGGTCACCGGTGATACAAGTCAGTATTCGACGTCCAGCCATGTCTGAGTACGTCAGGAGGTGATGTGAAAACCGTCCACTAGGGACAACATTGAGCGCTGTTACCTTCAAGTAGGTTTGAATTTTGCTAGTGCATTGTGGACGTGGGTGGTGGCATATGCCTCTGGTTGCATGTTCAAATCCAGTGATACAAAGTCATTTATGTTTTAAGCCTATTCTAAACGTTCTAAACATCTAACCTTAAGACTTTGGAGTTCATGACTAAACTTAACCTTAAAAACATTGAAATTTGACATTTTGAACATCTTTCGAAATTTGACATTTAAAAAAAGAAGCATGAATGAACAGCGAATTTTGATATGAGACTGTGAGAGCTTGTAGAAATGGCCACAACTGATTTAACAAGCGCTTGTTTTCCTTTGAAATGGGGTCTGCTCGAATATACTAAAATTAATAGCTTTGTATAAGTAAAGAAAATGTATGCTAGCTCCAACCTGCTGGCGCGGTGGACTAATTCCATGTGTAGAGAGGAGAAGCTCATAGGTTTGAATCTCACTGACTCTGTGCCACAATTTAAAAAAAAAATGTGCACAATTAACCCTTAAGCAATGAATTCCCCTGTGTCCTATCTGTGCTTAGAGGTCAAAACAGTTAACCAAAGTTAGAAGGGTTATTATTAAAACACTTAATGAAACCTTCAGAGGAAGATATTCAAAAACTCCAAATAACCTTCAAACAAAATAGCAACATTTTGAGAATTTGGGGTGGTGTGGTTGATGTGGGATTAGCTATAGTTTATCTCCCCCTTTTTGCTATTCTGTGAGGATTTGATTGGGACATGACATAACCGGGCCTTAGCACAAAGGCAGAAACAGTCAGAGAGGATAGGGAGGTGATGGGGATGTGTGTGGATTGTCTGTGATACAATACAGGACTGGCATGGGGGCCTCATCTCTGCAATAGATATAGACTGAGGATAACATGGAATAGGGACAGAGAGGAACACACCAGTGAATGAGCTCAAATCTCTTTGATTTCTGCCCTTTTCTTCTCATAATGCCTTTTTTTAATGGCTTCTCTGGCTGGCAAAGGAGAGGAGAAACTCCCTCCCAGAGCTGTGTGTGTGGGTGTGTGTGTGTTTGTGGGTGCCAGGCAACTGTGGGCAGTGCAGAGAAGCAGGGGAGTTAAAGTAATAGCAGGCCCTGGTTCGTAACAGGGCTCTAATAGTAAGTAATGATGGTTAATGGGAGCAATACCGTAACTAATCATATTTTATTGAGGCAGAGCCAAGAGGTGCAGGTGGGAAGCTGTGCAGGTGTAGACTAGATAATTGAGTTAACACAGAAACAAACAAGTGAACAAGAAACATCCACTTGTGTTTTACCATGGCAGAAAACCTAGCAGTGCAATGGGTTAGGCAAAAGGAAAGTGTATACACTTCACTCTGCATAATAAACTGTACAGTATCTAACCCACAAGGTTTCATGGTACAGGTCGCGGCTCCGCCCCAGTCACTCCATAGCTACAATGAGCTATACCCATAGTCACTTCCTGGTTTGACTGAATTGGAATGTGGAGGGGGAGGCCAGCTTGCCAACTGCACTTTGTGGTCAGAAATGTCGATAGTTTAAAATACTAGTTCTCCCACTCAATACAAATGAGATCTTTCTCAAAAACTTGTAAGGGATATTGGATTGATCATCAAGATACATTTTTTTTGGCGTATACTATTGACTCCCAAGCAACAAAGTGGGAATGCTATGGCCTATTTATATATTTTGGGTAAATTCTTATTTCATATGTTGTGTCTGGATTAACTGGATTCTGCTTATTATTTTTATTTCAAATTTGAAGTTAACATTTACTTTCATCTGAGGACAAATACATTGTTGTTCACCTAAACACAGAGTTGTTTTAGCAATTGAATTTGTGATTCAGAGACTGTGCCTACACATTTGAGATGATTTTTGGGGAATATTGGTTTGATTCTGAATGACAACCGATTAATTTGTGTTTACACATCATTCCTTGCATGACCTTCGCACCTTCCCTTATTTTACCATTAGGGGTTCAGTTCTAACTGACCATTATGGCACACAAACAATCCTTGATACAAACAGCAAGAAGTGGCCTACAGCTAAAGACATTTAGAAAACCTATACACGCAAACCACGTTCTGACTCACAGTCTTCCTCAGGCCTCTCCGTCAGCCCATCAGTCAATGACCTTATCAATTGATGACAACCACCCATTTCATGCAGTGTTAACTTCTACCACAAAACACACATGTTAATTCTTCTGGTTTCACACTGCAATGATGGAGAGGTTCAACTGCGACCGTTTATATATCTCCCACTTTATCTCCATCTTGATCTTTATCTCCATCTTTATATCTATCTCCATCTTTATATATCTTCCACTTTATCTAAGCTATGTATATATATTTATCTAAATAAAGGTGAAATAAATACATCTCCATCTTTATCTCCATCTCCATTACCATCTTTAACTCCATCTTTATATGTCTTCCACTTTATCTCCATCTTTATACCTATCTCCATCTGTATATCTATCTCCATCTTTATATATCTTCCACTTTATCTCCATCTTGATTTTTATCTCCATCTTGATTTTTATCTCCATCTTTATATATCTTCCACTTTATCTCCATTTTTATATCTATCTCCATCTTTATATGTCTTCCACTTTATCTAAGATATGTAGATATCTTTATCTAAAAAAAGGTGAAATAAAATAAATAAATACATCTCCATCTTCATTACCATCTTTAACTCCATCTTTAAATCCATTGTGACTTTACGTTCATTAAAACTTCTTTGGGATAACCCCCCGTCTCTCAATATCCGCCTGAAGACATACCCTAATCTAACTGTCTAACTGTCTGTAGCTCAGGACCAGAAGCAAGGATATGCATATTCTTGGTATCATTTGAAAGGAAACACGCTGAAGTTTGTGGAAATGTGAATTGAATGTAGGAGCATTTAACCCAATAGATCTGGTAGAAGAACATACAAGGAAATAAACATACGTTTTCTGTTTTTAATTGTTGTTGCATCATCTTTCAACATAACAAGAACAGCCAAACATTCAGAAATGATGCTGGGGATAATTTTGATGCAGAACACAAGATGGCAACAGTATTTGAAAAAGGTTTCTGAAGATATCTTCAGGAATGAGTGAGCTACATGACATTGGGAATGTGGTCACCCAGGTGTCCCATACAAGTTGCCCAAATGTACCCAAGTGGCCGAATTGTTACAGTGATACATTTTTATGTAAATAACAATATACAAAATACTAAAAGTATATTCCAACACACCCCACCCAAAAAAGACAATGTTTTTTATATACATACATATATATGAAAATGTGAAAAAATACAAATAACATTCAATGTATAATGTACAATATTGTGAAGACCCTCAGTCCTTTACACAATATTGTGCTGCTGGTGCCATGGCCCATAGCAGTCTCTTTCTGCTGTAAAGCAGAGGCTTACTGAACAGGTGGTGCAGGTGATGGCATTTCCTGTGACAAAGGGGACAACGACGCCTCCCTACTGTGCCCTTTTTGCCCTGTGGCACATTCTTGTTATAGTCCTTGATAGCTGCAGGAATGGGGACATTTTTGGTGGTCCATTCCCCAGTAGCGCCCTTCACACGGCTGACGACGTGATCTCCACTGAAGGACTTGTGGATACTGGAGCACATTGACCACCTCTTTGGTATCCATCCAAAAGGAACACCTATGTGAGAATGCTATTCATTGACTACAGCTCAGCGTTCAACACCGTAGTGCCCTCAAAGCTCATCAATAAGCTAAGGACCCTGGGACTAAACACCTCCATCTGCAACTGGATCCTGAACTTCCTGACGGGCCGCCCCCATGTGGTCAGGGTAGGTAACAAAACATCCGTTTTGCTGATCCTCAACACAGAGGCCCCTCAGGGGTGCATGCTCAGTCCCATCCTGTACTCCCTGTTCACTCATGACTGCACAGGCAGGCACGACTCCAACACCATCATTAAGTTTGCCGATGGCACAACAGTGTTAGGCCTGATCACTGACAACGATGAGACAGCCTATAGGGAGGAGGTCAGAGAACTGGCCGTGTGGTGAAAGGAAAACAACCTCTCCCTCAACATGATCAAGACATAGGAGGTGATTGTGGACTACAGGTTAAAGAGGACCAAGCACACCCCAATTCTCATTGACAGGGCTGTAGTGGAGCAGGTTGAGAGCTTCAAGTTCCTTGGTGTCCACATCAGCTGCACCATCAAGATCAACCTGACTGGTTGCACCACTGCCTGGTATGGCAACTGCTCGGCCTCCGACCTCAAGGCACTACAGAGGATAGTGCGTACGGCCCAGTATATCACGGAGTCCAAGCTTCCTGCCAAACAGGACCTCTATACCAGGGGGTGTCAGAGGAAGTCCCTAAAAATTCCTTTGATTTTCCCATAATGTCATGCGAAGAGGCACTGAGTTTGAAGGTAGGCCTTGAAATACATTTACAGGTACACCTCCAATTGACTCAAATGAGGTCAATTAGCCTATCAGAAGCTACTAAAGCCATGACATAATTTTCTGGAATTTTCCAAGCTGTTTAAAGGCACTGTCAACTTAGTGTATGTCAACTTCTGACCCACTGGAATTGTGATACAGTGAAATAATCTGTCTGTAGTCTGTAAACAACTGTTGGAAAAATTACTTGTGTCATTCACAAAGTAGATGTTCTAACCGACTTGCCAAAACTATAGTTTGTTAACAAGAAATTTGTGGAGTGGCTGAAAAACTAGTTCTAATGACTCCAACCTAAGTTTATGTAAACCTCTGACTTCAACTGTATATATCCAGAATTATTTCCATCTTCATCTCCATCTCCATCTTTATCTTTATCCCCATCTCCATCTTTATCTCATATTTATCTCCATATATATCCATATATATATCCATATATATCTCCATCTTTATCTTCACATGCACCTTTATCTCCATTTCATGTTGATATATTTTCGTGTGGATCTGCTGCCATCAACACAGGTTTCATCCCAAAATGTCGCCCTATTCCCTAAATATAGTGCACTACTTCCGACCAGAGGCCAATAAGGGCAGCAGGAAGCCTGGCACGTAGGAGCGAAGGGCCACTAACCGAAAGGTTGCTGGATCAAATCTCAAGCTACCCTTTAAAAAATCTTTCATTCTACCCCTGAGCAAGGCAGTTAAGTCGATGAAGGCGTCCCCCAGCACATCTCTGATTCAGAGGAGTTGGGTTAAATGCAGAAGACACATTTCAGTTGAATGTGTTCAGTTTTGCAACATGTATCTCCCTTTCCAGTAGGGTGCCATTTCAGCCACAGCCCAGGTTACGTGGTGTTCTAGGGGAAATGTCAGGGTGCTGGTATAAATAGACCCTCTTAGTGAACTGAATTGATTAATTACACGTTAAGACCCATCGAGTGGCTGTTTGAGAGGCTAGAGAAGAGCCATTAGAATTCTACTGCTGTCATGCACACAGGCAGACACACACACACATTAACGGATGCACAAGCACAGTAACGAACACACCAACGCATGCACACACATCAACGTACCCGCGCGCATACACTAACAAATACACAACACTCTACGGAACACACACTCACAAAGAAAGCTATAACTCACGCACTCACGCAACAGGACGCACGCCCTTCCCATTCGATACGCATGGCAAGTAGAGCTGAGAGGTTTCTGAGTGGCTGAATAAAAGACACCACCTGCCTCAATTAGCGATAGACGAAAGATAGGGAAATATAGAGAGTATTGGAGAGGAATATGAAGAGAGTGAGAGTGGGTGGAGAAAGAGTAGAACAGGGAGAGAGAGAGAGAGAGAAAGTCAAAACAGCAGAGAGGGAATAGGAGGAGGGATAGAAGACTTGCACGGGGAGAGTGGTAGCGTTGCCAGGTGCATTACTATCTGCAAGAGTGTTTGTTGTGGTTTTGGCTTCAGTCCTTCTTGAACGACCACCAACACATTTAGTGAGTGGATGTTTCTTCAACCAATGTTGGTCATATCGTCTTGCGAGACGTGATACTGTATCGTTTGACTTTAGAACAGCTATGACTAGCTCCTTCGATGGCAGCATGGTACGGTCCGCTTGTTCTGTTTGACGCCGTAGTGAGTGTAGTGTTTGGCAATGGGCTGCAGTAGCTCCCATTGCCAAACAAGAGAGAAAGACAGACAGACAGACAGACAGACAGACAGACAGACAGACAGACAGACAGACAGACAGACAGACAGACAGACAGACAGACAGACAGACAGACAGACAGACAGACAGACAGACAGACAGACAGACAGACAGAGAAAGAGAGAAAGACACAGACAGACAGACAGACAGACAGACAAAGAGAGAAAGACACAGACAGACAGACAGACAGACAGACAGACAGACAGACAGACAGACAGACAGACAGACAGACAGACAGACAGACAGACAGACAGACAGACAGACAGACAGAGAAAGAGAGAAAGACACAGACAGACAGACAGACAGACAGACAGACAGACAAAGAGAGAAAGACACAGACAGACAGACAGACAGACAGACAGACAGACAGACAGACAGACAGACAGACAGACAGACAGACAGACAGACAGACAAGACAGACAGACAGACAGACAGACAGACAGACAGACAGACAGAGAAAGAGAGAAAAACACAGAGACAGAGAAAGAGAGAGAGAGAGAATATGTATAGATAAAATCAGTAACTCAAGCAGAGGAAGCAAGAAACTAAGAAAGAGGGATGTTCTGTCAGGATACCTTTATCTTTTGCAAGTATGTACGTCTGCATGTGTGTGCGTGCTTGAGTGTGTGATCCATTTTAGTTGGCAGTTATGTAAATTGGTCTGCTGCAGATGACGGGAGAGCAAAGAGATAAGAAGCCCAGCTCGAGCACTCAGGACTGGGGTAGAGAGGGACAGAGCCTCCCCTGTTCTCCCATGTCCCCCATACACCAGCTGGCAGCCGGGACAGGGAATAAAGCATGGGAATCGACTCTCTCTCGCTCACATTGATCACACACAAACACAGCAGAGAGCTCTGGTATCAAGCCTAATTCATAAAGGGTGACATGCGTTTTCCCCTTGTTAATTGAGATGTATTACCCCTCTCACACAACTAAAACACGCTCTGCCTCTGAGCTGATCAGCCCTGTCTGGGGAACCAGTCTCATCACTGACACACAGCCCATCATCAAGCTTAGCTCAAATGGAACTATTAGGCTGGTTTATCTTCTATTACAGTTTCATATTCAGAGTGGAAAAACCTCAGCCCTTTGCTAATAACTCTTACAGGAAAATGGCTGCTCATTGGCACAGGCAATTAGAGGGTGAAGCTACTAAGATGAGAGTAATAAGTACATCGCCCAATGATAATATATGCATTGATTGAAGCTCTATGTTAAATTGAAATGCACTCAACAAAACTATAAATGCAACATGTAAAGTGTTGGTTCCATGTTTCATGAGCTGAAGTAAAAGATCGCAGAAATGTTCCATATGAACAAATTTGTTTACATCCCTGTTTTTGAGCATTCCTCCTTTGCCAAGATAATCCATCCACCTGACAGGTGTGGCATATCAAGAAGCTTATTAAACAGCATGATCATTACACAGTTGCACCTTGTGCTGGGGACAATGGAAGGCCACTCGAAACTGTGCTGTTTTATCACACAACACAATGCCATGTCAAGTTTTGAGGGGGCGTGCAATTAGCATGCTGACTGCAGGGATTTATTTTTTTATTTTTTTATTTCACCTTTATTTAACCAGGTAGGCTAGTTGAGAACAAGTTCTCATTTGCAACTGCGACCTGGCCAAGATAAAGCATAGCAGTGTGAACAGACAACACAGAGTTACACATGGAGTAAACAATTAACAAGTCATATCCAGCAGAGCTGTTGCCAGATCATTTTAATGTTGCTTTCTATACCATATCATCGTTTTAGAGAATTTGGCAGTACGCCCAGCTTCCGCAGTACCATAGACCACATGTAACCAAACTAGGACTAGGACTAGGACCTCCACATCTGGTTTCTTCACCTGCAGGATCGTCTGAGACCAGCCACCCAGCCACTCAGACAGCTGATGAATCTGTTGGTTTTCACAACCGAAACATTTCTGCACAAACTGTCCGAAACCGTCTCAGGGAAGCTCATCTGCTTGCTTGTCATCCTCACCAGGGTTTTGACCTGACGGCAGTTCGGCGTGGGAAAACATTCCACCGGCCACAATCAACAGCCTGATCAACTCTATGCAAAGCAGATGTGTCATGCTGAATGAGGGAAATGGTGGTCAAACCAGACTGGTTTTCTGACCCACGCCCAAACCTTTTTTTATGTACAGTATGAACAACATATTCATATCTGTATTCCCAGTCATATGAAATCCATAGATTGTGGCCTAATGAATTTATATAAATTGACTGATTTCCTATGAACTGTAACTCTGTAAAAATCTTTGAAATTGTTGCATACGTCGTTCATATTTTTGTTCAGTGTACTTGTTAGTGTTTTATCTTAGCATTAAACTACTTAGCATGTTAGCAAACCCTTCCCCTCACTCCAAATGTAACCTTCTAACCTTACTCCTAATCTTAAACCTAACCTTAACCCCTTACTTAGCTAATGTAAGCATTTGTTCAGCGTAAGTATTGTGACTACTTCAGATCATTGGTGTTCGTCCAAAAGCATTTCACTTTAGCATGAAGTTTAATTCATTTCTCAGGAGTACTATTGATCTAATTACCATGACAAATCTATTCACCACCATCCTTCTCCTCCCTCTTTTCCTCCATTCTTTACTGTTGTTTAACTCCTCCTCCTCTTCCTCATCCATGTCAGCATGATCACCATCACCACTATTTCCATGTAGAAAATGATCACCATCCCCATTAAAATGATCTCCTCATGGTGGGGATCACCCCCCCCATTAACGTGATCTCCACATGGTGGGGATCCCCATCTCCATTAACATGATCTACACGTGGTGGGTGTCATTTCCTCTACACAGTGATATAAATGTCAGTAATTTTCCAACTCTGTTGCTGGTTCCCTCGTTTTCCCTAGTTGTGGACCAATGCTTAGCTCAAACAAAGAGGCTTCTTTGTCATCAGCTCTGATGCTCAGGCTGTCTCTGTCTGCCTCTGCCTCTCTCTCTCTCTCTCTCTCTCTCTCTCTCTCTCTCTCTCTCTCTCTCTCTCTCTCTCTCTCTCTCTCTCTCTCTCTCTCTCTCTCTCTCTCTCTCTCTCTCTCTCTCTCTCTCTCTCTCTCTCAATTTAATTTCAATTCAAGGGCTTTATTGGCATGGGAAAAATATGTTAACATTGCCAAAGAAAGTGAAGTAGAAAATAAACAATAAAAATGTACAGTAAACATTACACTCACAGAAGTTCTCTCAATGTCTGTCTCTGTCTCTGTCTCACCCCCTCTCTCTCTCTCTCTCTCTGTCTCTCTCTCTCTCTCTCTGTGTGTCTCTGTCTCTCTCTGTCTCTGTCTCACCCCCTCTCTCTCTCTCTCTCTCTCTCTGTCTCTCTCTCTCTCTCTCTCTGTGTCTCTCTCTCTCTCTCTCTCTCTCTCTCTCTCTGTGTGTCTCTGTCTCTCTCTGTCTCTGTCTCTCTCTGTCTCTGTCTCTCTCTCTCTCTCTCTCTCTCTCTCTCTCTCTCTCTCTCTCTCTCTGTGTCTCTGTCTCTCTCTCTCTGTCTCTCTCTCTCTCTCTCTCTCTCTCTCTCTCTCTCTCTCACCCCCTCTCTCTCTCTCTCTCTCTCTCTCTCTGTGTGTCTCTATCTCTCTCTGTCTCTGTCTCTCCCCTCTCTCTCTCTCTCTCTCTCTCTCTCTCTCTCTCTCTCTCTCTCTGTGTGTCTCTGTCTCTCTCTGTCTCTGTCTCACCCCCTCTCTCCCCTCTCTCTCTCTCTCTCTCTCTCTCTCTCTCTCTCTCTCTCTCTCTCTGTCTCTGTCTCTCTCTCTCTCCCTCTCTCTCTCTCTCTCTCTCACCTCCTCTCTCTCTCTCTCTCTCTCTCTCTCTCTCTCTCTCTGTGTGTCTCTGTCTCTCTCTGTCTCTGTCTCACCCCTCTCTCTCTCTCTCTCTCTCTCTGTCTCTCTCTCTCTCTCTCTGTGTGTCTCTGTCTCTCTCTCTCTCTCTCTCTCTCTCTCTCTCTCTCTCTCTCTCTCTGTGTGTCTCTGTCTCTCTCTGTCTCTGTCTCACCTCCTCTCTCTCTCTCTCTCTCTCTCTCTCTCTGTGTGTCTCTGTCTCTCTCTGTCTCTGTCTCACCCCTCTCTCTCTCTCTCTCTCTCTCTCTCTCTCTCTCTCTCTCTGTCTCTCTCTGTCTCTGTCTCACCCCCTCTCTCTCCATATTGGGCTGTGGTATTTAATGAATAGCAGCAGTGCCGGATAACATATTGTGCTGCATTAAAATCATGATGGATCAATTATCCCGTGATCAGGAGGTTTTTGTTCAGCTGAAAGGAAAGGGAAAACACACCAATGGGACCGCAGGTCACATGATACACATTCAGCTCCGGTTTGTAATCAACTAGGGGGGGGGGGGGTGCATGTGTACATGCGTGCGTGTGTTCATGTTCATAGGTGCACTTCAACCTACTGCCACTGAAACAAACAAGTCAAATCATGCAAAACGGTGTGCTAACCGAGTCCAGGTTCAGTACATGGAACAACACAGGGATAGTTGAGACATCCAGACTGAGAAAATCTGCATGTCAGAGTCTAAGGAGAGGAAGGACACCCTCCTAAGGGCCTCCTTCTCAAGGCACCCAGAGAACCTAATCAAGGGTGACTTGACATTGCTTCAAGGGTGTGTGTAACAGTGTGTGGTGGTGTGTGTGTGTGTGTGTGTGTGTGTGTGTGTGTGTGTGTGTGTGTGTGTGTGTGTGTGTGTGTGTGTGTGTGTGTGTGTGTGTGTGTGTGTGTGTGTGTGTGTACGTGCGTGCACAAGGAAAATGCAATGCAATGCAGACAGCATGGTTGAGATGAGTTTGGGGGAGCAGCAGGATGAGGAGTTTAGGGAAGAAGGTCTGAGCGGGTGCTTACAGAGTTGACAACCATGGTGGACAGAGGCAACCATCGAAAGACACAACCATGGACAGAGACAACCATGGAAAGACACAACCATGGCGGACACATACAACCATGGATAGAGACAACCATGGACAGAGACAACCATGGACAGAGACAACCATGGATAGAGACAACCATGGACAGTGACAACCATGGACAGAGACAACCATGGACAGAGACAACCATGGATAGAGACAACCATGGACAGAGACAACCATGGACAGAGACAACCATGGATAAAGACAACCATGGATAGAGACAACCATGGACAGAGACAACCATGGACAGAGACAAACATGGACAGAGACAACCATGGCCAGAGACAACCATGGACAGACACAACCATGGCCAGAGACAACCATGGCCAGAGACAACCACGGACAGAGACAACTACGGACAGAGACAACCATGGACAGAGACAACCATGGACAGAGACAACCATGGCCAGAGACAACCATGGACAGAGACAACCACGGACAGAGACAACCATGGATAGAAACAACCATTGACAGAGACAACCATGGACAGAGACAACCATGAACAGAGACAACCATGGACAGAGACAACCATGAATAGAGACAACCATGAATAGAGACAAACATGGACAGAGACAACCATGGACAGAGACAACCATGGACAGACACAACCATGGCCAGAGACAACCATGGACAGAGGCAATCATGGACAGACGCAACCATGGACAGACACAACCATGGCCAGAGACAACCATGGACAGACACAACCATGGCCAGAGACAACCATGGACATAGGCAATCATGGACAGACGCAACCATGGACAGACACAACCATGGCCAGAGACAACCATGGACAGACACAACCATGGCCAGAGACAACCATGGCCAGAGACAACCATGGACAGAGACAACCATGGATAGAGACAACCATGGACAGAGACAACCATGGACAGACACAACCATGGCCAGAGAGAATTACATAAAGCAGTCGTATAATGGGATGAGGGAGAGAGAGGTTGATTTTGATGGTAGATATGGATACTTGCTCAACTGAGAATGAATGAAGTGTGTGTAAGTGAGAGTGAGACAGGGAGAGAGAGAGAAAGGGATAGAGGAAGAGAGAGAAATAGAGAGAGCCATAGAGAGGAGAGAGAGAGAGACATAGTCAATGGTAGGCTTCGAGGGGACTCCTACTGTCGGTACATCTACAGGTCATCCAGGTCATCTCTTGGCAGTAGTACTGTATGTAGATTACTTTATCACTGACCTCAACCCAGAGTCTCTCAGAGTGTTCACTGACACCCCAAACATTTCACTGTAATAGTGAAGGTGTAAACTTGGCAGTAGAAAACCTAAACAGTATAGTTGACCTCTCAGCTTCCCAATCAAATCTAAAAACTTCAAGGTGATAACCTAAGAAAATTAACAATAATTACAAATGGTTTGACGAAGAATAACACAACATGAAGAGTTATCTATCTAAAATGAAGATGTATGGATAAACCACTTCTACATTCTTTATGGCTCTATAACAAAGAACAACCTGTAAAAACATATACATGATCAATTACAAATCTTAGAATCAACTATTAAAGACTACCAGAACACACTGGATTCTCGAATTACATTGAATGAACTACAGGACAGAATACAAACCCTCCAACCCAAAAAGTAGTGTGGCGTTGATGGTGCCCTGAAAGTAATGATAGAATATGCAGACCACAAATTCCAATTGGCCATACTTGGGATAGGGGGCAGCATTTTCACTTTTGGATGAATAGCGTGCCCAGAGTGAACTGCCTCCTACTTTGTCCCAGATGCTAATATATGCATATTATTATTAATATTGGATAGGAAACACTTTGAAGTTTTCTAAACATGTTGAATGATGTCTGTGCGTATAACAGAACTCATATGGCAGGCTGAGGTTTGTAGTTTTTCAAAGCTTGGCCTACCAAATACACATTGAGATATGGATGAGGTCGCATTCCCTAGGGCTTCCACTAGATGTCAACCGTCTTTAGAAACTGGCTATAAAGACGAGCGGTCCCGACAGAGTTACCTCTCTTTCCAGAGCTTTTCTGAAGACAAAGGAATTCTCCGGTTGGAACATTATTGATGTTTTATGTTAAAAACATCCTAACGATTGATTCCATACATAGTTTGACATGTTTCTAAAGGACTGTAACGGAACTTTTTGAGTTTTTGTCAGGATGAAGTGCCTGCGCCTCATGAAGATGGATTACTGGGAATGCCTTCTGATGAAGATCATCAAAGGTAAGTGAATATTTATGGTGTTGTTTCTACATTTTTTGATTCCAAAATGGCGGATATTCCTCTGGCTGTTTTGGGTTCTGAGCGCCTGTCTCAGATGATGCTTTTTCCGTTAACAAAAATTGAAATCTGACACAGCGGTTGCATTAAGGAGAAGTCTATCTTTAATTCTGTGAATAACACTAGTGTCTTTTATCAATGTTTATTATGAGTATTTCTGCAAAATCACTGGATGTTTTGGAATCAAAACATTCCGCTAGCGGAACCCCTGCGCTAGAAAGGTTAAACTCTTTAACATCATCCTTAGCTCTGGCATCTTCCCCAATATTTAGAGCCAAGGACTGATCACCCCAATCCACAAAAGTGGATACAAATTTGACCAGCAACCTTGGGAAAATCCTCTGCACTATCATTAACAGCAAACTCGTGCATTACCTCAGTGAAAACAATGTACTGAGCAAAAGTCAAATTGGCTTTTACCAAATTACTGTACGACAGACCACATATTCCCCCTACACGCCATAATTGACAAACAAACAAACCAAAACAAATGCAACGTCTTCTCATGCTTGATTTCAAAAAAAGCTTTTGATTAAATTTGGCATGTTGTTCTGCTATACAAATTGATTGAAGGTGGTGTTGGGGGAAAAACAACAAGTGTGTGGTTAAAATTGGCAAAAAAACACACACATTTCTTTCCACAGGGCCACGGGGTGAGACAGGGATGCTTTTAAGCCCCAGCTGAAGTCAAATGTCTACTATTTTCTGATGATCTGGTGCTTCTGTCCACAACCAAGGAGGGCCTACAGCAGCACCTAGATCTTCTACACAGATTCTGTGAGACCTGGGCCCTGACAGTAAATTTCACCTAGATAAAAAATAATGGTCTTCCAAAAAAGGTCCAGTTGCAAAGACCACAAATACAAATTCCATCTAGACACCATTGACCTAGAGCACACAACAAAAATACAATATATACCCCGGCCTAAACATCAGCGCCACAGGTAACTTCCACAAAGCTGTTGTCACGCACTGGCCATAGAGAGGTTTTTATTCTCTATTTTGGTTAGGCCAGGGTGTGACTAGGGTGGGCATTCTAGTTTCTTTATTTCTATGTTTTCTATATCTTTGTTTTTGGCCGAGTGTGTTTCCCAATCAGAGGCAGCTGTCTATCGTTGTCTCTGATTGGGAATCATACTTAGGCAGTCCTTTTTCCCTCTTTCATTTGTGGGTTCTTATTTTTTGCATTGGTTGTTATTTTGCCCTGCAAAACTTCATGTTCATATTTTGTTTTGTTGTTGTCGGTGTTCTTTAAATAAATAAATAGAATGAACACGTACCACGCTGCGCTTTGGTTCACTTCTTCCCATGACGATCGTGACAGCTGTGAACAATCTCAGAGACAAGACGAGAAGGGCCTTCTCTGCCATCAAAAGCAATATATAATGGCCATACCAATTAGGATCTGTCTAACAAATTCTTGAAACAGTTATAGAACCCATTGCCCTTCATGGTAGTGAAGTCTGTGGACCGCTCAATAACCAAGAATTCACAACATGGGACAAAAACCAAATTAAAACTCTGCATGCAGAATTCTGCAGAAATATTTCCTGAGTATACAATGAAAGCACCAAATAATGCCTAAAAGGAAGCGATTCCCAGACCTTCCATAACAAAGCCATCACCTACGGAGAGATTAACCTGGAGAAGAGTCCCCTATGCAAGCTGGTCCTGGGGATCTGTTCACAAACACAAACAGAGCCCCAGGACAGCAACAGAGTTACCCAACCAAATCATGAGAAAACAAAAAGATAACTATTTGAATCAAAAATAACTAGAATGCAAACTAGAATGCTATTTGGCCTTAAACAGAGAGTACACAGTGGCAGAATACCTGACCACTCTGACTGACCCAAAATTAAGGAAAGCTGTGACAATGTATAGACTCAGTTGGCATAGCCTTGCTATTGAGAAAGGCCACCTTAGGCAGACCTAGCTCTCAAGAGAAGACAGGCTATGTGCACACTGCTCACAAAATGAGGTGGAAACTGAGATGCACTTTCTAACTTGCTGCCAAATGTATGACCATATTAGAGATACATATTTCCCTCAGATTACACAGACCCACAAAGAATTAGAAAACAAATCCAATTTTGATAAACTCCGATATCTATTGGGTGACCTGTTGCAAGATGTGTGTCCTGTTACCACAAGAAAAGGGCAACTAGTGAAGAACAAACACCACTGGAAATACAACCCACATTTACATTGATGTATTTTCCCTTTGTACTTTAACTATTTGCAACATTGTATATCAACATACTATTACATTTTAAATGTCTTTATTCTTTTGGAACTTTTGTGAGTGAAATTTTTACTGTTCATTTTTTATTGTATATTTGTTTATTATCTATTTCACTTGCTTTGACAATGTACACATGTGTTTTCCATGCCAATAAAGCCTCTTAAATTGACACAGAGAGAGAGAGAAGAGAGAGAGAGAGAGAGAGAGAGAGAGAGGGAGATTTCTCATCACATAATCAATTTGAGAGGCAAATTACTCTTCCTCTCATTCATAAAAAAATATAATTGCACAAAAACACTTGAATCGCAGGAATGGAAATCTATGCCAATCTAACACTGGAAACATCAGTCCTCAGTATAACAGTCAAACACGCGATCAATCCAATCAGTATTTATTATAGAAGATCACTGCTACTAAATTGTTACCCGATTCAGAAATCCAGGCATACAGTATGTCGCACATCACTCACAGGAGAGGCATTTCAAGTCATTCTTATTATATGTTTTTTTAAATCAAAATTCATTTTTTGGCAGAAATCCCTTCCCGGAACATGTGGACTTTTATGTGCGTTAATATCAAAGCTATATTTCGTCTATAAATAACTGAGTGTTAGAAATTAGTGTTAGATTATGAGCCTTGTTGGTTTATCCACAGAAAAACACAGGAACCTTCCCGCTAGCCATGATTGGCTGAGACATTGCATTGCTTGGAGTAAAATAGTTACAGTCTGCCGTGAAGCGTTCATCCATGTGTACGGGTAAGAGTCTTGCTACAATTTTAAATATGATAAGTTTCTAATTTTGTCAGTAAGTCATTTTATTTGCAAGTTAAAGCGTACTGTTAGCTAGCTAGCAAACAATAGCCTGCTGGCTTGCTAGCTAACGTTACGTGTTGGATCTATGTAGTAATGTTATTCAAATCAGAAATGTATTTGCATTGCTAGTTATAGCCTAATGTTAGCTAGCTTGGTAACATTGAACATAGTTGGTTAGCTTTAGCTACCTGCAGATTCATACTACAACTATGACAATCAGTTTGTATTGGTGGTATGAGTTGGGATTATGCCAGTACATTTTTTATCTAGCTAGACATAAGACTCAGATGATTACGTGATCCATTAAGTTAGCCAGGTGTGTCTGGGGGTGATTACAGCCATCTTTTGTTTTTCATGAACGTTTGCGCATGTCTAGACAATAATGACCCATCCACTTAGCTAGATGTGGCTGTAGGGTTGTAACGTGTACGCTAAGAATAGGGAAGCAAGTACAGGGATTAAATTTAAAGAATAAATTAAGGAGCTCCTTTAGCACCTCAGACTCAGTTACCATCTGCAGGGAGAAACTTTGTAGTGGGGCAGGGGTAAAAGAGGGAGGATGTTCAAAATAAGAGGCACTTCCTGATTGGATTTTCCTCAGGGTTTCGCCTGCAATATCAGTTCTGTTATACTCACAGACAATATTTTGACAGTTTTGGAAAAACTTTAGAGTGTTTTCTATCCTAATCTGTCAATTATTTGCATATAGCATCTGGTCCTGAGAAATAGGCCGTTTACTTTGGGAACGTTATTTTTCCAAACATAAAAATAGTGCCCCCTAGCGTCAAGAGGTTAAACTTGACCCCCCAAAAAACCGCTGGATCAGATGGTTTATACCCTTTCCTTTTTAAGGTTGCTGCCTCTATTATCGCCAAGCCTGTATCTGACCTTTTTAACCTGTCTCTCCTCTCTGGGGAGGTTCCTATTGATTGGAAGGCAGCCACAGTTAGTCCATTATTTAAAGGGGGAGATCATGCTGATCCTAACTGTTATAAGCCTATTTCTATTTCCCCCTGTTTATCAAACGCTTTGGAAAAACTTGTCAATAATCAATTGACTGGCTTTCTTGATGTCTATATTAGGTCCTCAATTATGTCACCATTGCCCTTGATTCAAAGCAATGTTGTGCTGCTATTTTTATTGACTTGGCCAAAGCTTTTGATACCATTGACTATTCCATTCTTGTGGACTGACTAAGGACTATTGGTGTCTCTGAGGGGTCTTTGGCTTTGTTTGCTAACTATCTCTCTCAAAGAGTTGTGTATAAAGTCAGAACGTCTGCAGTCTCAGCCACTTCCTGTCACCAAGGGTGTACCACAAGGCTCGATGCTATGTCTACGCTATTCTCAATTTACATCAACAACATAGCTCAGGCAGTAGGAAGCTCTCTCATCCATCTTTATGCAGATGATTCAGTCTTATACTCAACTGGCCCCTCCCCGGATTTTGTGTTAAAGACTCTAAAACAAAGCTTTCTTAGTGTCCCACAAGCTTTCTCTGCCTTTAACCTAGCTCTGAACACCTCCAAAACAAAGGTCATGTGATTGGTTAAGAAGAATGCCCCTCTTCCCACAGGTGTGATTACTACCTCTGAGGGTTTAGAGCTTGAGGTTGTGGGAGTATGGCTAGACGGTACACTGTCCTTCTCTCAGCACATATCAAAGCTACAGGCTAAAGTTAAATCTAGACTTGGTTTCCTCTATCGTAAACGCTCCTCTTTCACCCCCTTTGCCAAACTAACCCTGATTCAGATGACCATCCTACCCATGCCAGATTACGGAGACGTAATTCTTTAGATTGGCAGGTAAGGGTGTTCTCGAGCGGCTGGATGTTCTTTACCATTCGGCCATCAGATTTGCCACCAATGCTCCTTATAGACACATCACTGCACTCTATACTCCCCTGTAAACTGGTCATCTCTGTATACCGGTTGCAAGACCCACTGGTTGTTGTTTATTTATAAAACCCTCTTAGGCCTCACTCCCCCCATCTGCGATATCTTCTGCATCCATCATCCTCCACAAACAACACCCATTCTGCCAGTCACATTCTGTTAAAGGTCCCCAAAGCACACACATCCCTGGGTCGCTCGTCTTTTCAGTTCCCTGCAGATATGCAACAAACACTCACACTGGACAGTTTTATCTCAATTTCTTCATTCAAAGACTCAATCACGGATACTCTTACTGACAGTTCTGGCTGCTGTGTGATATATTGTTGTCTCTACCTTCTTGCCCATTGTGCTGTTGTCTGTGCCCAGCAATATTTGTACCCTGTTTTGTGCTGCTGCCATGTTGTGCTGCCATGTTGTGTTGCTACCATGTTGTTGTCATGTTGTGTTGCTATCATGCTGTGTTGTCATGTGTTGCTGCCATGCTATGTTGTCGTCTTAGGTCTCTCTGTGTTGTCTCTCTTGTCGTGATGTGTGTTTTGTCCTATATTTTTATTTAATCCTAGCCCCCGTCCCCGCAGGAGGCCTGTTGCCTTTCGGTAGGCCGTCATTGTAAATAAGAATTTGTTATTAACTGACTTGCCTAGTGAAATAACGGTTAGATTTTTTTTTTAATTCCGGATGCAAATAGAGGGAGTGAATTTATGAAATAAATGAACACAACAAGAAACACGAGTAGCATACAGACATGCAACACAGGAACAGAATCAATAACGCCTGAGGAAAGGAACCAAAGGGAGTGACAGATATAGGGGAGGTAATCAGGAAGTCGAGCGCCCGGAGAGGGGGAGCGGGAGTAGATGTGACAGGAGTTGTTCCTTTCACGTGACCCATTCATTTAAACAAGTGTGTCTGGGTAATCGTCATCTTGTCATTTTTTAAATATTTATAAACTCTTTGTATCTGGACACTTTTTGTCTTTGATATTGATATTGTGCAAATATGCAAGTGACATTTCACTGTACTGTTTACACCTTCTATATCCTGTGTCTGTGACAAATAACATTTTATCTCATTTGATATAGTGTGTGTATACCAGAGACTATAATGTAAAGAGCAACATGTCCTGCACCAAAGTCCGTTTAAGATATGGGCCAAGGACTGCATTATTTAAAGTGTATTTTTGCCTGGAGTTTTTCCTTAATGTAGGCCACTACTTGTACCACTTTTAGTCTTGAAATCGTTGGTTGTTTACAACACTACTCACTCTGTTTAGCCAATGGCCTCATGTGAATCCTTAGAGAAGGGTGAAGCAATGTGAATGAGTGTATACAAAGAACAGCTCTCAAGTAGGTACCAAAATATATTCAAGGACCATTTTCTTAAAAGTGGGGGTAAAGCAAAATTACTTTCCCGTTGTTTCTCAACTGCAGTGTGTGATATGCCATTTTGTAGCTCCGAGTCAATACTTTGATCCAATGTCAAAAAACATGTTATTTTTGCTGCAAAGCACCGAAACCAGGTGGGTCACAACTAAAGAATATATTTTTTCCCACGATGATGAAATTATTAGAAACACATTTCACATTTGTCAATAACACTTACAGTCAGGAAAGACAGGTAAGAATATGAAACCTGAACATAGAACACTAGCTTTGCCTTCTGCCTTTGTCCCTCGCTTCCCTTTACAACCTTCTCTTAGAACCATGTCTCAACATGTGTCCTCTGTGTGTAGTCAGAGACGTTACATAATCCTCTCTATCTCTCTCTCTCTCTCTCTCTCTCTCTCTCTCTCTCTCTCTCTCTCTCTCCCTCTCCCTCTCTCTCTCTCTCTCTCTCTCGGGGTGACGTCAGTGTGTGATTAACATTGGCCTAATTCAGTGGGTATATTCACTGTACTTAGGGGAGGCTGGCTGGACAGAGGTAGTGACTCAGGAGACAGAGGTAGAGCTCAGTCCATGTTTAATAAAGCCTACAACTCCTGGAGTCCAGTGAGAGGAGAGAGTTTACCATCATCCCATTTAATACAGTCCACCGAAGAAAGGAGTGATTTTCTCCACTGGGTATCGGTGTGTGAGGGAGTTGGGCTTATGTCTGTCCGAAGAGTTCTCAGGGACTGATCTTTCTCACAGATAGAGTCGCACTCTCTCTATCTCTCCTAAACACACACACACACACAGACCCCCCCTGACACATTCACACACTTACGCCACAAACACACACATTAGGTGGACACCTCTAAGGCCCTCTGACGTAAGACTGTTCCATATCCCTCTTTTAAAGCTGCGATGTGTAACATTTTGGGCGATCTGACCAAATGCACATGTATCAATGTACGTAGTAGATCTGTCGTTCTCATTGAGAGCACGTCTATGAAGCGGTGGAGCTGTTCAATGTCCACTATTTCTGTGCTTCTCAAGTTCCATGTTTTAGGTATTTGCATTTGTTGTTTTTTTTACTCCGTCTTCAAACAACTGAACATACAATATTTTTGGTTAAAGGAAATACATTTCACAGCTGTTTAGATGGTACAATGATTCCCTAAACAATACTAGTTTGTTTTGTCACATAAACTGAAATTAGGCAAACTATTTGAATTGTAGCAACCATTAAAATGGTCGGTGCGATTCCTGCATAGTGCACATTAATTATGCAAATTGATCCCCTAGTGGCTGTTCCCTTGTTTTCGAACGGCCACTAATGCATTTGTGTCCCTCGCTGCATTGATCCACGCGTCCTAATCTTAATCTGGGCCAGCCCATGCGCCCACATCCATCTGAGTAATGAAACTGTGGAATACTGTAAATCAGCCGTCATATGGGCCAGTCGGGTGGGTTGGCCCTGCCAGCTGGCTAACACACACTCGCCTTCTACAATTTGACTCCGCGGTCTTTGGGTCGCACTCCCTTTGTTTCTGGGATTCTTCATTTCTAACTGACTACTCGAAGACTCAACTATTGCTGGCGGGAACAGGGAACAAAGGGATTCGGATAAACAGGGTTGTTTGTTTATTACAGTGTTAGAACAGGATGGTCGGCGGGAGAAGAGTTACATCAGTATGTGGTTGTTTCTCTTCATTAACTTTGGAGTGGAGGCTGGGTGCCTCCCCCCTCCTCCTTTAATACTGGAGTGATCCAATGATCGTGTTTAAAGAGTTTTCTGTGCCTCGGCAAATCTAGCCTCTCCGGCATCTCACTAATGACAGTCACACGGTTTGTTATTGTCACAGAGACGACCCGGGATACGTCAAAGTCAAATGCAAAAAACAACAAGGAAAAAGGGAAAAAGACGAGGGAGAAGAGAGAAAAGGAGATGGCAGAAGGGTGAGAGGAAACAAGGCCTTTACTGAGGGATCTTCCTCTGGGTTAAAGAGTCAGACCTAGCGAGCTGATCCCCGAGCGGAACCTCTAATTAGTGCGTTCAGAGACACCTGATCTCATCACACGGGGGAATCCGCTCGGCGCTCCATTCCTCCCGGAAAGCTGCCTCTGAATAATTGGCTTATTTTCCTCATGTTTCTCCTTCATTCTCTCCTTCTGCCTCGCCCCCTCTCCCTCTCTTCCCCTCACTCCCTCTTTCCGTGCTCTGTTCGCTCTCAGCTATGTGTTTGAGTGTGGCTGACATCTCACCGAAAGGTAGCCGCTCCAGAACACGTTCCAGATGAATCCCCAACCCCTTAACCTCAACACAATTAAATTCCTTCAGGGCGTACGCACAGAAACCTGTAGCACATCGTTCCAATGCCCCCATCAGACTCACTCTCCTTCTCTCCCTCTCTCTCTCTCATCAATTTTATATCTCTCAAATGTTAAGTATCTCTCCTCTGCTTTTACCAAAGCAAGTTTCCTTCTACATTCATCATTGTTCTTTGAAACCATTTTTAGAGTCTACAGTGTTGTCCATTTGTGCTGCTCTCCAGAGAGGGGAAAACAGAGAGGAAATAGAGAGTAAAAAACAGAGAGTAAAAAATAGAGAGGGGGGAAGCGAGAGAGGAGAACAGAGAGAGGAGAACAGAGAGAGGAGAACAGAGAGAGGAGAACAGAGAGAGGAGAACAGAGAGAGGAAAACAGAGAGAGGAAAACAGAGAGAGGAAAACGGAGAGAGAAGAACATAGAGAGGAGAACAGAGAGTGGAAAAACAGAGAGAGGAGAACAGAGAGAGTAAAACAGAGAGAAGAGAACAGAGAGAAGAGAACAGAGAGAGGAAAACAGAGAGAGGAAAACAGAGAGAGGAGAACAGAGAGAGGAGAACAGAGAGAAGAGAACAGAGAGAAGAGAACAGAGAGAGGAAAACAGAGAGAGGAAAACAGAGAGAAGAGAACAGAGAGAAGAGAACAGAGAGAGGAAAACAGAGAGAGGAAAACAGAGAGAGGAGAACAGAGAGAGTAAAACAGAGAGAGGAGAACAGAGAGAGGAGAACAGAGAGAGAAAAACAGAGAGAGGAGAACAGAGAGAGGAGAACAGAGAGAGGAGAACAGAGAGAGTAAAACAGAGAGAGTAAAACAGAGAGAGGAGAACAGAGAGAGGAGAACAGAGAGAGGAGAACAGAGAGAGGAAAACAGAGAGAGGAGAACAGAGAGAAGAGAACAGAGAGAGGAGAACAGAGAGAGGAGAACCGAGAGAGGAGAACAGAGAGGAAACAGACAGGAAAAACAGAGAGAGGAGAACAGAGATAGGAGAACAGAGAGGAGAACAGAGAGAGGAGAACAGAGAGAAGAGAACAGAGAGAAGAGAACAGAGAGAGGAGAACCGAGAGAGGAGAACAGAGAGGAAACAGAGTGGAAAACAGAGAGAGGAAAGGAAAAAAAACAGAGAGAGGAGAACAGAGAGAACAGAGAGAGGAGAACAGAGTGGAAAACAGAGAGAGGAAAAAAAACAGAGAGAAAGAGAGAGGGGAACAAAGAGAGGAGAACAGAGAGGAGAACCGAGAGAGAAGAACAGAGAGGGGAACAGAGACAGAAGAACAGAGAGGAGAACAGAGATAGGAGAACAGAGAGAACAGAGAGTGGAAAACAGAAGGGAAAAACAGCGAGAGAAAGAGAGAGGAGAACAAAGAGAGGAGAACAGAGAGGAGAACCGAGAGAGAAGAACAGAGAGGGGAACAGAGACAGAAGAACAGAGAGGAGAACAGAGAGAGGAAAACAGAGAGGTGAGAACAGAGGATAAAGTAGAATTTGAATTCACCAAGGTTGCTTGGATGACATGGTCTGCAGGGCACGAATGGTCACTGAATGGTTTGATGAGCACGAAAACGATGTAAACCATATGCCCTAGGCCGTCTCGGTCAACAGATCGCAATTGAACACTTATGGGAGATTCTGGAGTGGAGTCTGAGACCGCGTTTTCCACCACCATCAACAAAACACCAAACGATGGAATTTCCTGCGGAAGAATAGTGTCGCTTCCCTCCAATAGAGTTCCTGATACTTGTAGAATCTATGCAAAGGTGCATTGAAGTTGTTCTGGTGCTTCACGGTGACACAAAACCCTATTAAGACACTATGTTACACAGGAGGTCGGTGTCACCTTAACTTGGGAGGACGGGCTCGTGTTAATGGCTGGAGCGGAATCAATGGAACGGTATCAAATACATCAAACACATGGTTTCCAGGTGTTTGAGATCATTCCTTTTGCTCCGTTATGGCTATTATTACGAGCCTTTCTCCCCTCAGCAGCCTCCACTGTTATGTTGGTGGTTTTCTCTATTTTGTCAGTTACCTGCATGTTGAGCCTCTGGACCAGCTGCTCAAACACGCCAATGAAGAGCTCACTGTCACTGAACACACAGACAGAAATAGAGTAAAAAGCAGGATGAGGTTTTTAGATTGGCGTTTTGGGTGATTCTCAATGGTCACTACACACTGGCACATTTTACATGTCAGATCCTTTCTTTCTATTAATGGATGTGGATCCGGGTTCATGTAATAAATGTAAGCCATTGGGTTTCCAATTGTAATTGACAGTTTGGAATGTTGTGTTTACCCAAAAATAACTCATTGTGAGGAGGTGACTTGGTAACACAATGACAGTCTTTGTTCACTCAGGTACCGCATGGCAAGAAATACCACTCCGCCAAGTCTGGAACCAACAGGACCCTGCACAGCTTCGACCCCCAGGCTGCTAAACATCTGGAATAACTGCATTGACCGTATCTGCACTGACTCTATGTACGCACACTGGACTCTAACCACACACACCCCTTACATTTTTCATTAAAAAATGTGACCATTATTTTACCAGGTAAATTGACTGAGAACACATTCTCATTTACAGCAACAACCTGGGGAATAGTTACAGGGGAGAGGAGATGAATGAGCCAATTGTAAGCTGGGGATGATTAGGTGGCCATGATGGTATAAGGGCCAGATTGGGAATTTAGCCAGGACACCAGGGATACCACCCCCTACACTTACAATACATGCCATGGGATCTTTAGTGACCACAAAGAGTCAGGACACCCGTTTAACATCCCATCCGAAATACAGCACCCTACACAGGGCAATGTCCCCAATCACTGCGTATTGGGATATTTTTTGGGACTTTAAGGAAAGAGTGCCTCCTACTGACCATCCAACACCACTTCCAGCAGCATCTGGTCTCTCATCTAGGGACCAACCAGGACCAACCCTGCTTAGCTTCAGGAGCAAGCCAGCAGTGGGATGCAGGGTGGTATGCGGCGGGCATACCATCTCTTATCATACCGTTTCATATGCTGCTGCTACTGTCTCTTATCTATCCTGTTGCCTAGTCATTTTACCCCTACCTATATGTACATAGCTACCTCAATTACCTCGTACCCTGCACATTGAATCGGTACTGGTACTCCCTGTATATAGCCATGTTATTTCTACTCCTTGTATACAGGGTTGGAGAGTAATGGATTACATGTAATGTGTTACATATAAGGGATTACAAAAAAAAAACGTAACTGTAATCCGTTAAATTACCAGCAAAATCATTGTAATCAGATTACAGAAACTTTTGAAAAACTAGATGAATACTTCATAGATGACTTTTAAATTCAGAAAGGATGTTTGTGCAAAAAAATCTTTGACACTTCTCTGTTTAAGTTTGTTCCACCTGAGAGAGTCTGACCACAAGTCAGAGACCACTATGATCACACACCAAACATGCTTGATCACTCACAGGAAAAGAGCAAGAATACGATTTTGTAGGCCACAGTCCAATCAATGTTTTTGAAACCAGTGGACAGCCAGGGGAAAATGCACTCTTAGTGAGGATAGTGAGGATCCCAGCCTATGGGATAAAAGTGGGGCTTTAATTGCACAATCTAATTCATGACGATGAAATAAAAATACCCAAATAACCCATAGGCCTAATGGACACATGCTCAAACTCGAAAACTTTTGATAGACTTAAAAGGGCAATCAGTAGTTGCTACATCTATTTTTGGACTTATAAATCATATACAGTACCAGTCAAACGTTTGGACACACCTACTCATTCAAGGGTTTTCTTTATTTTACTATTTTCTACATTGTAGAATAATAGTGAAGACATCCAAACCGTGAAATAACACACATGGAATCATGTCGTAACCAAAAAAAGTGTTGTTAAAATTATTCAAAGTAGCCACCCTTTGCCTTGATGAGAGCTTTGCACACTCTTGCCATTCTCTCAACCAGCTTCACCTGGAATGTTTTTGCAACCTTCCCACATATGCTGAGCACTTGCTGGCTGCTTTTCCTTCACTCTGCCGTCCAACTCATCCCAAACCATCTCAATTGGGTTGAGGTCGGGTGATTGCGGAGGCCAGGTTATCTGATGCAACTCTATCACTCTCCTTCTTGGTAAAATAGCCCTTACACAGCCTGGAGGTGTGTTTTGGGTCATTGTCCAGGTGAAAAACAAATTATAGTCCAACTAAGAGCAATCCCGATGGGATGCTGTGGTAGCCATGCTGGCTAAGTGTGCCTTGAATTCTAAATAAATCACCAACAGTGTCACCAGCAAAGCACCCCCACACCATCACACCTCTTCCTCCATGCTTCACGGTGGGAACCACACGTGATCATCCATTCACTTACTCTGTGTCTCACAAAGCCACGACGGTTGGAACCAAACATATCAAATTTGGACTCATCAGACCAAAAGACAGATCTCCACCAGTCTAATGTCCATTGATCATATTTCTTGGCCCAAGCAAGTCTCTTCTTATTGGTGTCCTTTCGTAGTGGTTTCTTTGCAGCAATTCAACCATGAAGGCCTGATTCACACGGTCTCTTCAGAACAGTTGAGGTTGTTGAGATGCGTCTGTTACTTGAACTCTGTGAAGCATTTATTTTGGCTGCAATTTCTGACGTACAGTTAACTCTAGTGAACTTGTCCTCTGCAGTAGAGGTAACTCTGAGTATTCATTTTCCTGTGGCGGTCCTCATCAGAGCCAGTTTCATCATAGCTCTTGATGGTTTTTGCGACTGCACTTGAAGAAACCAAAAAAGCTCTTGAAATGTTCCGAATTGACTGACCTTCATGTCTTATTAAGTTAATGATGGACTGTCGTTTCTCTTTGCTTATTTGAGCTGTTCTTGCCGTAATATGGACTTGGTCTTTTACCAAATAGGGCTATCTTCTGTATACCACCATTACCTTTTCACAACACAACTGATTGGCTCAAACGCATTAAGAAGGAATGAAATTCCACAAATGAACGCTTAACAAGGCACACCTACTAATTGAAATGAATTCCATGTGACTTCCTCCTTATCCTGGTTGAGAGAATGCCAAGAGTGTGAAAAACTGTCATCAAGGCCCAAGGGTGGTGACTTTGAAGATTCTCAAATGTAAAATGTTGATTTGTTCAACACTTTTTTGGTTACTACATGATTATTTCATAGATTCGATGTCGTCACTATTATTCTACAAAGTAGAAAATAGTAAAAATAAAGAAAAACCCTGGAATGAGTAGGTGTGTCTAAACTCTTGACTTGTGCTGTTTTATCCATAGATTTTTGAAGAATATAACTTTTAAATGCCTCATGAGCTCAGTTCAACTGTCACACTCCATAAGAACCAAAAATATAAGCTTGTTTTACTCCAATGTTTATAAACATTGCAAATGTACACTAAAACTATATATTCTCATATCATGGTTAAAACTATAATGTTGATGTCATGGATGGTCAGTCCTTGCATCCATAACTCTATTAATCTGAGAGTGGTTACATTTCTCCAGGCCCATCACTCAGCTTTTTACCAAAACGGAGGTTGGGCGGCCATTTTGTTATTGTTTCATCTGTGGATTTGCCCTTTAAACAGCAGCATATTATCAAGATATCAAAGTGTTACCAACAAAAAGGTAAACAATGGTCCCATAGCTAATGCAGCATATTGCATTCATTTATCACATGTAAATAACACTTTTCAGTCGTGCTCAAAGCATGACATTCCATGAGCACAGCATTTTGTTTTTCAAATCAATGAACCTAATCAGTCCTCCATGACAACAAAATGATAAACAACAGAGTAGGGCTGGCTAATAAGTCTTTAGTTTTGGGGTCATGATCAAGTAAAACAATTAGGCTAATCTATACTTCCATATTTCCAAGTCCTATTCTTGAAGATCAAGGGGTATAACATTTATTGAAATGACTGGAGTTCTGATAGACTTTGGTTTTTAATGTAAATATATAATTTAATCGTATTAATATATGTAGTAGAAAGCAATGGGTTAGAAGAAGCCTACATAACCAACCCATGAAGTAAAATGTAACATCCATATATGGCCAGCTATGTAAACTTCAACATTGATTTATCCTGCAATAGACGTCGTTCAATTGGTAACATACATTGTTATCTTCTTCTAATGCCTTTTAAGGGGAATGTGTCACAAACGTGACCAGACCAAGTTGCGGCGTGGTGAGCGTACATTTATTTTTATTTAGAATGTCGCCAACAAGAAAAACGAACGTGACGCTGACTAGGGCTATACAGGCCACTAACACAGACAACTACCCACAACTAAGGTGAAAAAACAGGCTGCCTAAGTATGATTCCCAATCAGAGACAACGATAGACAGCTGTCCCTGATTGAGAACCATACCCGGCCAAAACATAGAAACAGAAAACATAGAAATAAAGAAACTAGAATGCCCACCCTAGTCACACCCTGGCCTAACCAAAATAGAGAATAAAAGCCTCTCTATGGCCAGGGCATTACAGAATATAATCTTAAAGTAACTGAATGTAATCAGATTATGTTACTGAGTTTGGGTAATCCAAAAGTTACGTGACTGATTACAATTTTGGACAAGTATCTAGTAACTGTAACGGCTATAGTTAGAAAGTAACCTACCCAACCTTGCTTGTATATAGCCATGTTATTTTCTACTCCCTGAATATAGCCATGTTATTTTCTACTCCCTGTATATAGCCATGTTATTTTGTACTCCCTATATATAGCCATGTTATTTTCTACTCCCTGTATATAGCCATGTTATTTTCTACTCCCTGTATATAGCCATGTTATTTTCTACTCCCTGTATATAGCCATGTTACTTTCTACTCCCTGTATATAGCAATGTTATTTTCTACTCCCTGTATATAGTCATGTTATTTTCTACTCCCTGTATATAGCCATGTTATTTTCTACTCCCTGTATACAGCCATTTTATTGTCTACTCCCTGTATATAGCCATGTTATTTTCTACTCCCTGTATATAGCCATGTTATTTTCTACTCCCTGTATATAGCCATGTTATTTTCTACTCCCTGTATATAGCCATGTTTTTGTCTACTCCCTGCATATAGCCATGTTATTTTATACTCCCTGTATATAGCCATGTTATTTTCTACTCCCTGTATATAGCCATGTTATTTTCTACTCCCTGTATATAGCCATGTTATTTTCTACTCCCTGTAAATAGCCATGTTATTTTCTACTCCCTGTCCCCCTCCTCTCCCCTGTAACTATTCCCCAGGTCGTTGCTGCAAATGAGAACGTGTTCTCAGTCAACTTACCTGGTAAAATAACGGATAAATAAAAAATATAAAAAATATAGCCATTTATTTTCTACTCCCTGTATATAGCCATGTTATTTTCTACTCCCTGTATATAGCCATGTTATTTTCTACTCCCTGTATATAGCCATGTTATTTTCTACTCCCTGTATATAGCCATGTTATTTTCTACTCCCTGTATATAGCCATGTTATTTTCTACTCCTTGTATATAGCCATGTTATTTTCTACTCCCTGTATATAGCCATGTTATTTTCTACTCCCTGTATATAGCCATGTTATTTTCTACTCCCTGTATATAGCCATGTTATTTTCTACTCCTTGTATATAGCCATGTTATTTTCTACTCCCTGTATATAGCCATGTTATTTTCTACTCCCTGTATATAGCCATGTTATTTTCTACTCCTTGTATATAGCCATGTTATTTTCTACTCCCTGTATATAGCCATGTTATTTTCTACTCCCTGTATATAGCCATGTTATTTTCTACTCCCTGTAAATAGCCATGTTATTTTCTACTCCCTGTCCCCCTCCTCTCCCCTGTAACTATTCCCCAGGTCGTTGCTGCAAATGAGAACGTGTTCTCAGTCAACTTACCTGGTAAAATAACGGATAAATAAAAAATATAAAAAATATAGCCATTTATTTTCTACTCCCTGTATATAGCCATGTTATTTTCTACTCCCTGTATATAGCCATGTTATTTTCTACTCCTTGTATATAGCCATGTTATTTTCTACTCCTTGTATATAGCCATGTTATTTTCTACTCCCTGTATATAGCCATGTTATTTTCTACTCCCTGTATATAGCCATGTTATTTTCTACTCCCTGTATATAGCCATGTTATTTTCTACTCCTTGTATATAGCCATGTTATTTTCTACTCCCTGTATATAGCCATGTTATTTTCTACTCCCTGTATATAGCCGTGTTATTTTCTACTCCCTGTATATAGCCATGTTATTTTCTACTCCTTGTATATAGCCATGTTATTTTCTACTCCCTGTATATAGTCATGTTATTTTCTACTCCCTGTATATAGCCATGTTTTTGTCTACTCCCTGATTTGATTTGATTTTTGCAGAGGGTAAGGACATTGTGTTAACAGAGACACACAGGTGAGAGACGATTGTGGAGCTTCCTTCATCCATGATTTGAGCAAGTTAAACTATGGAGGAAAGAAAGAAACACAAGAGAAAATGTTAATTTTGACGGCTTACACTCAAATGATGAAATACAATTATTTTGGTGTTATTTGCTTTGTCTCGATTATTTCCTCTAGAAAATTAACTCTCTTACAGAACAATCAACTCATATACATAAGGGACATGTGTGTTAAAGGATGAGGGGGAGGGGGGGTGTTGTATTCCCCAGAATGTTCGTTCTCTCCAACTCACTAAGCAGGAATAATGAGTTCTTGTTAATCCCAGGAAGGGGAAACCAATACCTTCTCCTAGTTCCCACGTCTCACCACCACGTTCAGCATGATTTGTCAATTACCACAGTACTAAGTGCCTTACTTTACCAACTCCCTCCTCCTCCACTACTCATAATGGCATTGTAATTTACTCATTCATTTTGAGGGTTAGTGTCGTTATTTGATGAGCTGTTTCATTAACTGAGAGAAAAATACAGTCTGCTTGATTAGTCAATTATTACCCGCCCCATTTAAATCCCAGACCCCTCCCTCTACGCATTTTATGCTTCTCTAGTGTTTTAATTTCACTAGTAACACTGTTAATGATAAATGCCATGTTATGTTTCAAATCAGAAGTCCAAAAAGCATGAAGATCATAAGCATACTTCAGATGATAAGAATACTCCAAATCCTATTAAAAAGTTGGGCTCTTAAGGCTTAGTAACATTGGGAGTTTGAAGTGACTCAAATCATTTCGGGTTTAAATTCAGTTATTTTTCCTGCAGTCTAAGCAGCCATATAGCACATGGAATCAGATATTTCAAGTCACGTTTCAAACCACCTTTGTGGGCAGTTCGAAATCAGGTACAAATCTGACTTGTGTCTGAAGGGTCAAATCTGATTTATTTGCCCTCAACTGGTTTTTAGACTGTTATTTGACATATCTTGTTGCTTTACAAGCTCCTCTGTTCACAGTTCTGACAAGGACATGTGGTAGCTAACTGGCTTGTTAATTGTTTACAAAAAAAGTTAAACAGCTACCTAGCTAGCTAGTTGACTGCTGTGGCTAGCTATCTTATCCTTTCTAGGCTTTAAAGTGTTCTTACGCTATCCTTTTAAACGTTCAAATCAACTGGGAAATGTCCATGGCAGGTATTATTGTCACCTTAACTTGCTATATAACTTCTGAGTGATAGGAAGCAGGTGCACCACACCAATCAGCCTACACCACTGCGCACACACCCGTCATTACCTTGACAACTAGCATAGCCATGTTAGCAAATGACTGCTGTCTGAACAAACACAAATTGGAGAAAAAGAAAACTCAACTGATTTGAGCATGAAGGCCTCAGATACCACAGAGATACGTATTGATTCTCCTAGAAGGAACAAAACGTGGGGTTGTATTAAATATATATATCCACCATGTTTTGTATCACCTGCAGTTTGAAATCAAAGGACCAATTTGCATATTGATGCTATTTCCCCAGATGTAGAAACAGACAGTCAAATCCATTATTCTCTTCCTCTTATAAAAGAAACAAATCAAAAGAGTTTATGATTGCATGGTGAACATACGTTAATTATCTTTGGGCTTTTTGGTGATTGGTCAAATCCTCTGAGTGAAGAGTCAAGTAAGGATTATATTTTGGGAAGGAAGTGGAGGGAACTCAATCCACTTAAGTTAACTGGTGCTACCCAAAAAAATGTGATCATCCTTAAAAATGAAAGGCTTAACACTCGCTCGGCATTAATAAAGAATCTCACCACCTCCCCGTGTCCATCTCCTGACAGTGGCGTGTGCTCTCTGTCCTGTCATTAGCTAGTTCCACTCAGCTCTGTCCTGCCTTTGGCTAGTTCCACTCTGCTCTGTCCTGTCATTGGTCAGTTCATCCCACCTCTGTGTGTTTACCTGGGCTGCGTTCAGTATGAAAGAAACGGTGTGCAATGTTCAATTAAACGGAAAATATGCCCTTCTGAACGACCAGTTGAAAAAACGGGGAGTGGTTGGGTTGTGGGTTGGCGAACGCTGTCAGCGTGGCCGTTGCCCTTTAAATATGTCACTCATTGCTTCAAGCCACACTGCGCCATACCCACCAAACAGAGCAAATGTACCTCAAAGTCTGTTCGATTGAGTCGCTCAGTACAAACCGTCATGCAACGTAGCAAATGTTTAATCGAACTGAACGCACCCTGTTGTTCATTCTCATAATCATCACCCTCAGATGCCATTATAGCATTTTGGGGCTATTTAGTAAGGTAGAGAGTGGGGCCAGGAGAGGGAACTCGCTCAGCTCCTTCCAACCCCTGCTCTTGGGTAATAGCATACAGGCGCTTGGTGAGTATGTGTGTCAGATGCTTCTTCGAGAAAATACATGTTTGGTATAACGACTTGTGCTATGGACACAATGGAAAATCATTGGTCTCAGTGATACTGAGCATGGTTTGACATCATCAACAATGCAAATCAAATCAAAGTTTATTTGTCACGTGCGCCGAATACAACAGGTGTAGACCTTATAGTGAAATGCTTACTTACAGGCTCTAACCAATGGTGTGAAAAGAAAAAAGGTCTGTGTGTGTGTGTATGTAAGTAAAGAAATAAAACAACTGTCACATTCTGACCTTAGTTGGGTGGGTTGTCTATGTTAGTTTGTCTTTGATTTTCTATTTCTGTGTTTGGCCTGGTATTGTTCTCAATCAGAGGCAGCTGTCAATCGTTGTCCCTGATTGAGTACCATATTTAGGTAGCTTGTTTTCCATTATGTTTTGTGGGTGGTTATGTTCTGTTTAGTGTTGTGCTGCAGCTTACAGGACTGTCCGTTGGTTGTTTATTGTTTTGTTTTCAGTCTTCATTAAAATATTTAAAATATGAACACTTACCACCCTGCACCTTGGTCCTCCTCTCCTTCCCCAGACGACAAGCGTTACAACAACAGTAACAAGACATTTGAAAAAAAGAGTAGCAAGAGTATATATAGAGACACCTGTTAGTCAGGCTTATTGAGGTAGTATGTACATGTAGGTATCATTAAAGTGACTATGCATATATGATGAACAGAGAGTAGCAGAAGCGTAAAAAAGAGGGGTTGGCGGGTGGTGGGACACAATGCAGATCGCCCGGTCCACTGGTTGGTCGGGCCAATTGAGGTAGTATTCACATTAATGTATAGGTAAAGTGACTATGCATATAAGATAAACAGAGTAGCAGCAGCGTAAAAGAGGGGCTGGGGGGGCGAAACACTATGCAAATAGTCCGGTTAATCATTTGGTTACCTGTTCAGGAGTCTGTTCAGTTAACCTACAAGCCTAGAATCAATAGTTATGGTAGCCTCAGTGGAGAAAACCTCCAGCTGTGGTATGTTATTACATAAGGTTACGCGCGTGTTATTTTTTTGCCCAAAAGGACAAAGATAACGTGGGGCTAATATACAATCAAAGGGTGACCTAAGGTAGTTAATGGTATAATAGAACAAATATGACGTGCCGCTGATTTAATTCTATATTTTCCGGAGGCAAATAGGCATGCTATTCATAGGTTAAACTAATAAGGGAAAAGTCATGCCAGTAACCCGCATGGAAGACAACAACAAAAGGAAAAGAAGAAACAACTCATCCTTAAATCATTGTGTTACTGTAGAGTTCACAGACTGCATGTAATGTTCAAATAAGCGTTCATGTTCCTAAGACAGAAAACTAAACAGACAAATGTCGCCACTCCTTAGATGTTGAAATAATTTGGCTTCTGCTTCACCTGTCATTCTTTTGTATGTAATTACCATAAAGGGACTTCTAGTGGTCTTCAACCTAGTTACAGAGCGAAGAAGAAGACTCCAAAAACATCCGTGTTGACATGGTAAGAGTTGCCCAAGGCAACACAAGCTGCCACTGTGTGCATTTCATTACCCACAGCCAAACCAATTGCTAATGCACTGCTACTGGATGTGTGGTACTGGGATGTTATGTTGTTTTCAGTTCGGAGTCAGAGTGTGTTTCTGTCTCTGTGTGATGGGTAGGTTCATTTACCTACAGGCCTTTTCCAGACACGGGTGAAACAAAAACCCAATATTTAGTTGACCATGTAAATGGATTGTTTTTTGGAATGTTTCATCTCCACCTCTGAATATCATGACCTTCTTATCTAGGTGGAACACGGCAAATTTATTGGAGAGGAAAAAACCACTTGCAGCGGTTATCTCAGTTTGGATTGTAATAAAGACAATTCCTGACGATCAGCCCACATAACTGTGCTGTTGATTGGCTTGGCACAGAAAATGGATGACTACCCCATTCACAGACGCTAACTGCTTTAGCGCCTATTGATGATAGTATTTTCTGACCGGTGGAGTTTTGCTAAGAGCCCGAAGCTATTAACTTTAACACGCGTCGCTTGCGGAAAAATAAGGAACGTGTCTTTCATACAAAAGAGAAATGCTTTTCCGAAAACAAAAGTGAAATTACCACACACCTGTGTAGAGTTAGGTTTCTCACACAGCCATATTTCCATGTTACAGAGCTTGTTTATGGAAAACAGACGGAAGACCGAGTGGACTACCTGTGCTAATTAGCTATCTGTGTCTCTGAACGCCTGTGTGTAAATAAACGGAAGACGGACGACACAAACGTGTTGTCAATGAAGAATACTGTCGGCTGCAACGGTGTAGACACCGGTTAAAGCGGTCTACTTTGCACTACTGAATTTATTTTGATACGATATGAAAGTAGAGGGATTTGTGTTTCTAGAACTGTACCGCAATTTAGAATCGAATACCGTTCAGTTGGAGTATTTGACTGTTTTGGCTTCCAGAGCCAATTTGCCTCTAAACAGAACATGTGAGGTCCTTGGACTATAAGTCCATTATTGAGCTAATGGGTGACTAATATTGTGATAGATTTCCTTCCATCACAATATTTCCTCCCCAAGCCACTGTAGAGTATTGAAACTTAAGCTAGCGGTTAGCGGTTAGCTGTTAGCTGCTGTATCTCTTCACTCATACATAGAGCATCAATATTGCCCTCTGCAGTCTTCAAACACCAGAGGGAAGGTTCCTCTTCAATAGCAGCTGTCAGCTGCTCCAAACCACTGATTCAGACACAGTTCTAAACAGCTGATTAGCTGCTACTGTAATTGTTTCTTAACCAAGTGTGGTTAGATGATGGCTGTCATGGATGGGAAGGACCAATTATGTCGCCATTCTCCCTGATTGTTGGCAACATTGCAGCAGTAACGCTTTAAAGCTGTGCTATTATGATTATTGCGGAACAATTATGTTTATTTCAGGCCTCAAGGACGAGTGATTGTTTCTCCGATCGTGGTGATTGTAGAACAGGTTTCCCATGTGGTATTGTAAGAGGAGGTGTGTACAAGGAGACATTGTTTTTGAAGTCACATAAGAGAAAAGCAGTAGTGAGGTGGTAGGATTTTTCACATTATTACAATGCGGTATTGAAGCCCAGAGAGGTGCACACTCAAGCTGTGTTTGAAAAAGACGCAAAGGCTGAAGAGAAAAATAATGAACAACAGCAGAGGTCATCTCCAAATATTTGTTGGTTCTTTGTTGTGCCAGCGGGAGAGTGTGTACCTACTTCTTTGTCATGACGTTTGCTGTGGTATTGAATTCTTTCATAGAATGTCTCTGATGTTGAATGGATTCTGCCTGTTTAAAGGTTACATCAGCTATCTACAGTTGCTTCTATTCAACAGGAAATGTCAAGGAGGAATTATTCTGTACAAATACCTGGCAAAAATGGTTTAAACGGTGAACTTATATGACTTGCATGTGTTCACTTATTCAACCCCTGTTAGCGGTGGGGAATTGGAAGATTTACAGTTACTAGCATTAGTAAGGGGAAATTTAATCAGCATGATTATGATTATGAGCAGGAAGTGGCATATGACTGAGGGGGTGATGTTTCCTCTTCTCTTTGGGCTGATGACCCTGTGATTCTTCAAATAAAGCTCTGATTCTACTCTGCTTCTATTGACGAGTCACACAGGGTGAAAGGTCACAGATAAGCTAATAAGGAAGAGCAGACAACTGCAGATCCTCATGGAGCTCATTGAGGAGAGATAGGAGGCTCATTGTTCTCAACTGGCCGGATCTAATTTATCTGGTCTGGTCTGTGTGGGGTGAACGGTGGAGGGTTCGCATCTCTATGGGGGTTGTGCTGAGCAGGACCATAAACAGGATTGAGTTTTGGGCAAACGCATAGCCTATTAGCTATACAAATGTAATGTTATATCCTCTGAAAGTGTGGCAATATGAGAAATGATTCACACTGACAAGTAGCATTAGCGACTATACAAACAGTTGTAATGATGAATTGCATAAAATCATAAAATCTTTACATAAATATCTATTTTCTGAAATGACATAGTGTTCACGTTTGCATTCCTAGGCATTATTACTCAAGCGCCACACAAACAGACATCAATTGAGCACACAGATGATCATGTTATCACATCCGCATGAATTAGTAGAATATTAGTTACGATTGTGTATTAATATCGTTGATATAGTTGTAAAAACGGTGGGTAATGGGTGAACTATAAACTCCGGTGTGCGATCGGGATGAAATCCGATAAAAACAAAAACGGATGATATGTTTAGAACTATACTGTTTGCATGTTGATAGCATTGTAATGTTGGCCTATATAAGATAGGCCTTCGATTTTTAACATCTTCGATTTTGTTAAATTTGACAAGATTAGTAAGTTTGGGTAACCACTAACCTATCTCTGCTTGCTTCCTCTCTCTCTCTGTCCCCTCTGCTTCCTCCTGCATGCATTGCAACCTGCCTAAGCCTCACCACTGAGCACTACATCACTGTCTGCCTCAGTAGCCTACTCTGTGTAAAGTTACGTTTTTATGACAACTTATTGAGAATTTTTTGCTTCTGCTGAGGTAGGCTCTGTTTAACGTTAGCTTCTTACTTCATCCTTCTAGCTGGCTAAGTAATACTAGCCAGAGCCTCTTCAATGTTATTACAATAAAAGTCTCTGCTGGCAGCTAGCTACCTGACAGATTGACCTACACTACATGACCAAAAGTGCTCGTCGAAAATCTCATTCCAAAATCATGGGCGTCAATGTGGAGTCAGTCGCCCCTTTTCTGCTTTCACAGCCTCCACTGGCTCACAGTCGGCGTTCCAATTCATCCCAAAGGTGTTTGATGTGGTTGAGGGCAGGGCTCTGTGTAGGCCAGTCAAGTTCTTCCACACCAATCTCGACAAACCATTTATGTAAGGAACTCTTCTACCCCAAGCCATAAGACTGCTGAACAATTAATCAAATGGCCACCAGACTATTTACAGGGGAGTTGAGTCAGTGTGTTGGCAGCAGCCACTCAATGTTAGTGGTGGCTGTTTAACAGTCTGATGGCCTTGAGATAGAAGCTGTTTTTCAGTCTCTCAGTCCCAGCTTTGATGCACCTGTACTGACCTCGCCTTCTGGATGAACAGGCAGTGGCTCGGGTGGATGTTGTCCTTGATGATCTTTATGGCCTTCCTGTGACATCAGGTGGTGTAGGTGTCCTGGAGGGCAGGTAGTTTGCCCCTGGTGATGCGTTGTGCAGACCTCACTACCCTCTGGAGAGCCTTACGGTTGTGGGCAGAGCAGTTGCCATACCAGGCGGTGATACAGCCCGACAGGATGCTCTCGATTGTGCATCTGTAGAAGTTTGTGAGTGCTTTTGGTGACAAGCCGAATTTCTTCAGCCTCCTGAGGTTGAAGAGGCGCTGCTGCGCCTTCTTCACGATGCTGTCTGTGTGGGTGGACCAATTCCGTTTGTCTGTGATGTGTACGCCGAGGAACTGTATATAGCCTCGTTATTGTTATGTTATTGTGTTACTTTTTATTACTTTTTTACAATGTTTTACTTTAGTTTATTTGGTAAATATTTTCTTAATTAATAACCTCTTGGAGCTACCTATCCCGGAACCGGGAGAATTGTCGTCAACTACACTAATTAGCATAGCGCAACGGTCAAAAAATATTACTAGAAAATATTCATATTTATGAAATCACAAGTGAAATATAGTGAAACACAGCTTAGCCTTTTGTTAATCACCCTGTCATCTCAGATTTTGAAATTATGCTTTACAGCCAAAGCAAGACAAGCGTTTGTGAAAGTTTATCGATAGCCTAGCATAGCATTATGTCCAGCTAGCAGCAGGAAGCTTGGTCACCAGAATCAGAAAAGCAATCAAATTAACCGGTTACCTTTGATGATCTTCGGATGTTTTCACTCACGAGACTCCCAGTTAGTCAACAAATGTTCCTTTTGTTCCATAAAGATTATTTTATACCCAAAATACCTCCGTTTGTTGGTCATGTTATGTTGAGAAATCCACCGGAAATAGCGGTCACGAAATTATATCTATAATATCAACAGAAATATGGCAAACGTTTTTATAATCAATCCTCAAGGTGTTTTTCAAATATCTATTCGATAATATATCAACCGGGACAATTTGCTTTTCAGTAGGAGCAAGAGGAGCAATATCAGTTCTGTTATACTCACAGACAATATTTTGACAGTTTTGGAAACTTGAGAGTGTTTTCTATCCTAAGCTGCCAATTATATGCATATTCTATGATCTGGTCCTGAGAAATAGGCGGTTTACTTTGGGAATGTTATTTTTCCCAAAATAAAAATAGTGCCCCCTAGTTTCAAGAGCTTTTCTTAACTCTCCTTGAACTTCACTGCTGGATAAGGGTTTGTAAGCATTTCACAGTAAGGTCTACCCTTGTTGTATTCGGCGCATGTGACAATAAAATTAGAATATAATTGTATGCTGTAGCGTTACATTTGTACTGGAACTAAGGGGCCTAGCCCGAACCATGAATAACAGCCCCAGACCGATATTCCTCATCCACCAAACTTTACAGTTGGCACTATGCATGCGGGCAGGTAGCGTTCTCCTGGTATCCACCAAACCCCGATTCGTCCGTCAAACTGCCAGATGGTGAAGTGTGATTCATCACTCCAGAGAACACGTTTCCACTGCTCCAGAATCCAATGGCGGCGAGCTTTACACCACTCCAGCCGACGCTTGGCATTGCACATTCTTGTTCTTCCTAGACGTGTCCACTTCACAATAACAGCACTTACAGTTGCCTGGGGCAGCACTTACAGTTGCCTGGGGCAGCACTTACAGTTGCCTGGGGCAGCACTAGCAGGGCAGAAAAGTTATGAACTGACTTGTTGGAAAGGTGACATCCTATGACCGTGCCACGTTGAAAGTCACTGAGCTATTCAGTAAAGCCATTCCACTGCCACTGTTTGTCTGTGGAGATTGAAATGCTGTGTGCTCGATTTTATACACCTGTCAGCAACAGGCATGGCTGAAAAAGCTCAATCCACTCATTTGAAAGGGTGTCCACATATTTAAAAAAAAAAAAAAAAAATGTTTTTATTTAACTAGGCAAGTCAGTTAAGAACATTCTTAATTTACAATTTGTTTGTTTGGGGGGTGTCTGTACACACGGCAGGAGTTGCGGGATGTTTTATTTTCTTCGGCAAACATCCGTGCCTCTTGAGAGAAAAATCTCTGAGGTAAATCCTGGGGACGCAGACGAACATAACGAACAAACTGCTGTTCATGATTCCACAATCGTTCTGAGCTTTGATCAACGCTGGGTGCAATATTTTCTTTATTGTTCACTATGAATACACTGAGTGTACACAACATTAGAGAACACCTTCCTAATATTAAGTTACACCTCCTCACTCCCCCACACACCGCCTCCCACACTTTTGCCCTCAGAACAGCCTCAATTTGTCGAGGCATGACTTTACAGGGTGTCGAAAGTGTTCCACAGGGATGCTGGCCCATGTTGACTCCAATGGTTCCCACAGTTGTGTCAAGTTGACTGGATGTCTTTTGGTGGTGGACCATTTTTGATGCACACGGGAAACTATTGAGCTTGAAAAACCCATCAGCGTTGCAATTCTAGACACATTCATACTGGTGCGCCTGGCACCTGCTACCAAACCCGGTTCAAAAGCACTTAAATCTTTTGTCTTGCCCTTTCACCCTCTGAATGGCACACGTACACAATCCATGTCTCAATTGTCTCAAGGCTTTAAAATCCTTCTTTAACCTGCCTCCACCCCTTCATCTGCACTGATTGAAGTGGCTTTATCAAGTGACATCAATAAGGGATCATAGCTACACCAGTCTATGTCATCCTAATGGTTTTTACACTCTTTCTTCCTGTTTTATAAATGGTTTCATTTCCATGGGTCCGGACCTCGGTGTACTCAGATGTAGTTATGGCCCTGTTGCTGAGGCCAGACCCGACATGTTACCTTGCTCTACTTCCCCCTCGCTTTTCCCCTTGAGGCAGCGTTTGATCTCTGAAAATGTCTGACAAGGACCATTTTAGAGAAGAAACTCCCAGAAAAAAGATGACATCAAAGAACACACATTTGAATCAAATATGAGTTGAGAACAGTTCAAACTCTCACCCATCACTTATTGAAAGGAAAACGTGCTTCATTATTTACTTGATCATTTCCACTCTCTCCTTGTCTGCCTAAGTTCTTGTCCTACAAAATAAATCATCAAAACAAGTAAACTAACATGGCTTGGAAACAGCGTTTCTTGTTCGTCACTATCGCTGTGGTAAACCCTGAAACTGCAGTCTCCGTCGAATCAGAGCTAGTCAAGCATTCACAGATCCCCGTCTCGCTCTCGCTCTCCCTCTCTCCGTACTGCTAATAAAGGATGGATGCTCCCTTCAAACTCGACAATTGTGACAAAATGGGACTTATCCTCCCTCCCATGTTCCACCACTTGGGGATTATTGTAAGAAAACAAGTGAGAGAAGAGGGTTTAGGGGGGAGGGCCTCCTGGGGTAACCTCGTTAGAGGAGGGTGGAAATTGAAAGTGGCGAACCAGCCGATGTTGCTTAAGGGTTACAAATTACAACAACACACTGTCAACCTCCAAGACTGCGCTCTTTGATGCGTATACACACACACACACACACACACACACACACACACACACACACACACACACACACACACACACACACACACACACTCTACAGTATCTGTTCTGGAGTTTTAAACAAGTCACAGGAGGAATGTTATTATGTGTCGTACATACCAGGATATTATGTGTGTTGCGAGTGTGTGTGCCCATGTCTGTATATGGTTGTGTTTTGTTCCTTGTATGTGTTTTTTCTGAGTTATCACTCAGTGTGAGTTCTGGTTATAACTCTGATATCTCACTGACAAAACAGCCAGTCGGAAGGAGAAATTGAGCCAAATTATAACGGTGTGGGGCTGTTAATGTAATGCACCCTGGATAATTGTTGCTGTTGAGTTATGGGCCTGTCTGTTCTGTTTGATACAGATGAGCAGTTTAAATGTTTTCTTTTTCCTGTTTCATTCCAGTTAATCTTGTCAGAGAAGGAAAATCCAGTGAGGCCTACTTCCTTGGCTCTCTCCTATTCTCTCCCCATGGAAAAATCTCAATTGCATACTCCTCGCGTCCTCTCGCCTCGTCTCCTTCTCAAAACCCACTGGAGGAGGAGGTCAGAGGGGAGGGACCTCTGGCTTTCTCATCCAATGGGTTTTGAGAAGGAGACGAGGAGCGGGGACACAAGGAGTATGCAACTGAGATCTTCCCATTGTCTCACTCTGACTCTCCCTGCCTCGCTCCCTGCTAATACTTCCAACTCTTTCAGTTTCAGCTTAAGCCTATGTGAGCCAGTGAATTTCTGTTAGGTAGTGCACATACAGAACATGGTGTATTGGGTTGTGAAATGTACCAGTGTGGATCAGGCTTAATAAGTCTGTGTTAGAGAGAGAGCGTTAAGCTCAGCATGTCTGGTTTGTTTGAACATAGTTTAGAAATGGTCATTTAAGCTACTTTGTCTTGTAATGAAACATCTCCCGGCCTTGTTTTTCTGTGTAACCCTCCCAGCAGCCTGTGATAACAGGACATTCCCATGTCAGAATGGGATTAGGTGATGAGTCAGTCTGTAGGAAAGGGATTCACCATGCTTTCCTGTCCCCTCCTTTCCTTTCCCCTCCCCTCCCTCCCCTCAGAGGGAGCATGTCCATATGAAATGACTCTTCTTTTCCCAGTAATCCTATAGTTTGAGTTGCTAGGCCCCAGATGTGGTGGTGGCGTGGGGAGGGAGAACCAGACAAAGAACCAGGCCCACGTAGGGCCAGGCTGGGGACAGAAGGGCCAAGCTCATTAAATAAGCATTAATATGGCTTCCTGTCACACTCTTTGTACTTTTAATGTGGCCTGGCTCCCAAAGGTATTTGTAATGTGACTGCCGCCTGTTGAATGCCACTCTCTCTTTCTTCCTCTGCTCTTTCTCCCTCTTCTCTCCCCCTCTCCCTCCCTCCCTCTCTCTTTCTCTCTCTCTCTCTCTCTCTCTCCCTCTCCCTCCCTCTCTCTCTCTCTCTCTCTCTTTCTCCTCTTCTCTCCCCCTCTCCCTCCCCCTCTCTCTCTCCCTCTCTCTCTCCCTCCCTCTCCCTCCCTCTCTCTCTCTCTCTCTCTCTCTCTCTCTCTCCCTCCCTCTCTCTCTCTCTCTCTCTCTCTCTCTCTCCCTCTTCTCTCCCCCTCTCCCTCCCTCTCTCTCTCTCTCTCTCTCTCCCTCTTCTCTCCCCCTCTCCCTCCCTCTCTCTCTCACTCTCTCTTTCTCTCTCTCTGCTGTTGAGTCAGGCAGTGTTTTTTCACATGGCTGTTTGTCTGTCTCGTTGTGTTGATTATACCACCTTTTGGTGTCATCTACACTGTAGACACACCTGCATCATCTTCACAAAAGGTGGTATTATAGATTCTACAGGAAGTCTCTCCCCTTTGTCATTCCAATTAACAACACGCCCCGTTGTTACATAGAATGTGTCGTGTACTGAGCGCACCCGTGAATTCACCTTGACAACATGTTGAGAAGATTATCAGTCAGACATCTGTCTTGTTATCAGAAAACGTGGGATCCCATTGGACCTCCAGTGATCCAGGTGTGTCACCACAACGCCCACAATGCATTGTGCCTGTTTCTTGCTGTGTGTAAAAGCTCTGCGTGAGTATCAACAAGCAAGTATTTGTATGTACACAAAAAAACTCAATGGAACATAAAAGCAGCAGACAGTCTGCGTTATTATTCAGTCTACTTCAATCGCAGTCATTCGTAGTCTGTATCACCTTGTTCTGGAGTTGTCTTCTGTTGCAGTTCTCTGTTTCTCGTACCAAGTGAAGAGACATGAGGCTGTGTATTATTCCCTATACATGGTGTCTGGTGGGTGTTTGCTGTTGACTTGACAGTGAGTATTCTCTACCGGTGTGTGTATTTTCTCGCGCCTGGGATGTGACACAGGTCAAGCAGCAATTGTGGTGGGTCACTCCAGCCAGAGAGGCTGCTACTCACCTTTTTTATTGACAAAGAGGCGCCCGATTGGCCCTTGGACAGAAGAGCTGTTACTGTGGCAATCAAGATAGTCCCGGTGAGTGAGCTCTCGCATTGTCCCCCTGCTCTCCGCGAGAAAAAGTTGAGTGACTCAAAACGAAACCCCAAAGCAAGCCCATTATCTCTCTCTCTCTCTCTCTCTCTCTCTCTCTCTCTATTCTTTATTTCATTGTTTTTCTACTTTCAAAGTAATGGGGTCTATAGCTTACGATACATTGCTGTCCCCCCCCCCCCCTCTTTTTTCTTTATCTCTCTCTCAATGGCTGTCATTGAAAGGCGAGTGGCCGATCTGTCAAAGTCAGCGTCCTGATGATGCTGGAGATGTGGCAGACAGAGCAATGCTCTGATGCAAAGGTTTGTTTTACTGACCGCCCCATTACATCTTAATGCATCTGTCATTTTTACCCAGTCTGCTCGGCTGCACGGTGCATAGTGATAGCACGACGCCACAGATGACAGACGACGCCACAGAACTGTGTGGGCTTTAGAGGGCGCTGTTTCCCTCGCTCAGTTGAAATTGATATTAAAGTAACATAATGATATTTTGGGGGGC